>NC_031978.2:34605318-34734273 GCF_001858045.2 Oreochromis niloticus | reverse complement strand
GGTATGTGGTGAAAACTGTTGTTTTACATTAAAACTTATGTTCATACAGTAAAACTTTTTTTTTTAATTCATTGAATGTTGTGATGTTAGTGCATCAGCAGGATACTTTGTGCTGTCAGTGAACAGGCCAAAATAAATGATTCCCATGCTGTAAGGTAGTAAACAGCCCCTCCAGTCATTACTACTGATTTTATTCTGGCCTGATTAAGTGCAGGTGTCTTTCATTATGTTAATTTTATCTGTAAAATGTACTCTTCTTGTCATACTAATTTTGTCTCATGCTTTTTTCAGGGTCCTCCTGGACGAGCAGGCTTTCCGGTAAATTTTGTTTTAACCTGCCTCTTTGTGTGTCCTCATGCACAGTATTGTTGTGTGAGTGATGGAGTATTAACATCTCGGCTGCTAGTTTAGATGAGATGGGCAAATTACTACTTGTTGTTGCTTGTTGATTTTGTCACAGTTTAATGAAACTTTAATGAAAATTGAGATAGTAATACATCGTTATCTTAATAGTCTTAAAATAGGCTTTAAAGGACTGTTTCCCAGAAATCAGGATTTGAAAAGGTTAGACCACCAACTTGTGCACATCCTTAGAGAACTTGGAATACAAATACACCAGTACAGTTGTACTATTGCAGTGAACTTTGATCAAAAGTTTCAGAGATGTCAGTGCAGCAGTTGAATAGCACACACACCCTAACAGTATCCATTTGCAACACCGTGTGCTGTGATTGTGCACCTGTCCAGCTCTTGGTCTTTTTGATTAAAACATCCGGTCTCCAGTGCAAAGCTTAGTCTTAATGTGTCATACACATATGGAAGTATGGACATGCATGCATGTATTTTCTGTTAGTATATATGCAAGTGTGAGTGTGAATGTACTGTATGTAACTGACTAGGAAAGGCAGAAACAGAGTGTACATGACCATTGCAGCAATCACATTTCCCTCTTTGCAAAACATGAATTGGATGAGATTTTACCAAACACCCAGTTCATCTCACTTTACTATAATGAATGTTGTACTCTGTGGATCCAGCAAATAATCATGTTGGGCACTTTAAAGACTTCAAGTCCAGATTAAACTAAATGCAATTTTGGTGGATTTAAATTGGTACCTTGAACAAGAATTATTAACAAGCATTTTTGCATTAAATAGTTGCAGAATCATGCTGTCAGCTCACAACTAAGTCAGAGAAACATTATTGTTTTTTTGTTTGTTAAAGTTGCGTAAATAAAAAAAACCCCAAACACCTAAGTTAGACTGCAAAAGGCAACAGTGTGTGTTTATGTCATTGGATGAACATTTAGTAAATATAAAATTACTACACTCTCATCTTGGAACAATCAGACTTTATACTATACACATGTAAAAATCGATTTAGGAATCAAAGTCATGACTTCCTATCTCAGGAGATTTTCGACCCGTTGCCCTTACCGTAACACTGTCTGGAGATATAAGATGGAAAAGTGTAACAAAGTAACAGGGGCTACTAACAACTTTCTTCTAATGACATAAGAAATTACTGCAACTTTCTTCCATCGTCTTTCATCTTGAATTTTGCAGTGTTGAATGAGGCATGATTATTTGATAATTATTTGATTGTTTTTCACAGTATTAAAGAAAATCTTCTTTCTGCTCACATCATTTGGGCATGGCATGTTGAATTGGTTATTCTGAATAACAAAAATGATCATCTTCCTTAAAGGAATACCATGACATTAAAAATTTTAAAAGCTTTTGTAGCAGTACATGTGAGGAAAGCATTAAAGCTCTTTTAAATTTGTTATTCGATTTTCTAGTTTTGGCTTCCATTGGGATATAAATGTGCTAACATTCGTCTCACTAACATGGACCAAGCGTTGTTTCTATAATGCATCAGTGAAAAAATGAGATGAGAGCTGCAGAGACAATAAGTCTGAATGCCATGGTATCCCTATAGAACATCTTATTGACTCCTGTTCCTTCTTAATTTGCATCGGACATTAGGGTGGCAAAGGAAGTATGGGAATTCCTGGAAGAACGGTGAGTGAATTGGGTTCATGCATCACCAGCACTTTAGTGATAGTTACATTCAAAAGTTCCTACAACACAAATACAAAAGGATTAACGTTACAGGATTAGATTACAGTTATTTTGAACAGTATGCATTAATACATAAGTAAATGATCAGTACTGTGATAACAAAACTTTCCTGAAGTTCCTTTGCTAGTATTTTGAATTACAAGCCACGCAGGGTGGAAGAAACATTCAAATCCTTTGTCTAAATAGGAGTATTGATAGCGTAATGAAAACACACTAACTTAACTCTGTGCTGCCTTGATCTTGGCCTCAAGTCTCCTTCTCCATGGAGGGTACGGCTCCTTGTGGCTGTTTGTCTTATAGCCAAGCATCTCAGTCATCACTGCTGTCGTGGTGTTGATTAGCTGGTTGGTTTCCATGATAGTCGAAGGAGGGATTGTCCGTAATGCTGCATTCACATCTTCGAGGAAACGTTCAGAGGGGACTTCACATAGTCTTGGTAATCGACCATGCAGGGTCCAGGTTTCAAGCTCAGCCATGATCCCATCTCTCAGATTAGCTGCTCATGCACTCGCACTGAGTTTGGTACCCAATCTTAGAGTGTGGGGATGATGATATTTCCCTCCTGACCTCAGGTTCTGGCTCCCCGTTGTTGTTTCACCTCATCGATGTCTAGTTGTGATAACAGTTGCTTCTTCCAGATGTTGGAACACTGAGAAACTAGTTTTGCCGTTAGTCGAGATGTTGGGTGTGGAGAATTCCATAGGTCCCATATCCTCTGCATGTAACCCCTTCTGCTTGGATTGCTTGCGTGATAGCTTTTCAACAGCCCTGTGTTCTTGCACCGCATTATTGGAAAACTGTGCAGAAAATATCAAAAGTAAAAATTATTATTATGCAGAAAACTGTTTCCCATCTGTCATGGCTGGGGCAGCAGTCATGTGGTGTGGTGAGAAAAGGATCCAAAATGCAGGTACTGGCTGGGGTGCAAGTGAGCGTTTATTTGTGGTGAAAGCAAAGTACAAAAACAGAAAGAGCAGAACGGGGAGTTAACAAAACCTAAACTGGGGAAAACTAAAGAACTAACCTGAAACCATGCACACACGGGACGAGGAGCAAAAATGGTACAGAGAATGTTGGGCAGAGAGACGCAGAAATTACACCAGGTTACACAGACGACGCGACGAGGAACACAGGCAGGCACACACTTTAAATACACACAAGGTAATGCGGGAATGACACACCAGAGGGGAACCCAGCTGAACTTAATTAGACACGACGAGACACAAACCTTCAAAGTAAAACAGGAAACTCAAACTGTTTCACAAACACAAACTCAGGGACACAAACAGAGCACAAGGGGGAGGAACACAGGTGGGATAATAAGACACTGAACACCAGAACCAAACCCCAACAACTAATACAAAATCAGAACAAACTAGAAAATAATAACAATAAACTCAAAACGCTGGGTCACCGCTCCAGGACCATGACACCATCACTGTTAGCTGGATTCATTTTACTGCATATATTTACGGTTGAACTCATTCTGTTTAATGTTCACCATTATATTCTATAAATGGTGCAGTGGGTGTCCTGTGACGACCACATATCTATGAAAAGTTGTTTGTGAGATCAGAAACATAGGTCTGCATCCTGATTGTTTTCAAAAAGTCGATTAAAAATAAAACAAATCAATCAGCTGAATTAAAATGGTTGAATAGTGTGTGACATAGTTAACAGGGGGATTCAAATATGAGTAAAAAAATGAAAGTGGAGTGTTGGCACACAGCTGGTTAAGCCCATTACATTCAGTCATTCTCATAGATGCTAATCTGAAAGTGCTGCTGACCCTGCACCTGCTCAACTTGCATGATTTATTAGACTGGACATGGTCAGAGTTGCTGTCCCCTCTCCATCATGGTCAAAATTTTACTTGCTTATATAATAAATGAGTTATAAATAACTTTTTCACGCTCCATCCTCTCTTTATCACACATATTGGCCAAGGTAGATAACAAAAGGACACTCATCTGTTACCAAACTAAATCACTGAAGCTGGTTTACTTCCTAATGCTAGCTGTGTTTCCATACGACGCCTGGCTACTAACTGATGTCAGAACAGTGAAAGCAGACCGGCATCACTGTGTTCTCCCCTCCTGTCACCATTAAAGGCCAGAGGTTTATCCACATTTGCAAACCACCAGAAACAAACTGCTGGTCTCTCAGCTTGCCCAGCTCCAGTCGCTGTTAATGGGAGATGGACAAACCCTCAGACACAGAGACAACGACACTTTGCTATGAGATGAAATAAGCTTTCAGTGACAATTATAACTTAATAAACAGTAATAAAATAGTATAACTTAGTAGAAAGTAACATAGTAGCAGCAATACTATAATGTAGCAGAAATGATATGATTTAGCAGAAATACTACATGATAGTAGCCAACAGCAGCCTCAAGGCAGTAATGTAAAGGATGGATGCACATATTAATTGACAGGTGAGGAGTTTTATGAAAGCGCTGTCTGAGATTGTTTATTTGTAGATTTGACAGGGAAAGCAGACAGTGATGGAATGCTTTACATTACTTTGAATGCAAGCTGTGCAATCACATCACCCTGGAAAATAATACAAAATTGAAAAAACTAAGTGTATACACACACACACACACATGAAATACAATAGTACATGAACAATGAAATTGTTGTGGGTGCTTCATACCAGCTGTGCCGGAATAAGATATAAATAGTAGACAGTTGGATTAATTAGCAAATAGGAGTAATAGGACTCATATATATGTGGATAAATGCAAAGCAAGAGAAATTCATACAGAAGTAAGAGAAAGGCCTGTTAAGAGGCTGTTTGTGAGTTTAAAGGTGTGGAACCTGATTGACCTTAGGTGCCAACCCGAGGGCAGCGGGTCAAACAGGTGGTGGGCGGGGTGTAAGGCTCACCTGTGATGCTCCTGTTTTCCTGAGACAGGGGGAGCTGTCGAGCAGACAGTGATTTTTGGGGCAGTGTTAATTACCCTTCCTGTTCTCAGGAAAGCCATATACATATATACATATATATATATATATATATATATATATATGGAGAGAGAGAGAGAGAGGGAGAGAGAGGGTGAAAAACAGAGGCACAGATATGCATTAAGTTAAGGCTTTGATGGATCATTTTGAGCCAGGAAACACCCTGAATTATGCACTCAAGTTAACGAATGTGTGTAGGTTTACAGTTTTGCTGTTTGCAATGCAGCAGTTGTTAGACAGTCTAGCAGGACTTTATTTGCTGCATACGGAGACCTTTATCACCTTCCTCCATTTGACTTACATATACAGTAGTTCCCTTTAGCTTCACCATCACCACCTCCGTCACTAGTCCTAAAGATGCTGCATGTCCCGAACCCTCTCCATGTATCTAACACTGGTTCCTCTCCCTCTCTCTCTCTCTCTCTCTCTCTCACTCACTCTCTCTCTCTCTGTCTCTTCTTGTCTCTCCCCCCTCTACACCCCTACTTGCATGTGACTGTGTCTGCTGTGTCTGATCCCAGGGCTTAAAAGGACACGCAGGGGAGAAGGTAAGTTTAGAAACACATACCATTAGATGGTCCATATACAAATGTAGTCATTTAGCACAGGTAAAAAAAACAACTTGATTAAACTTTAACTAAATGTTGGACCTTAATCCTGAAATTCTATTTTTACTGTTGACTTCTTTGACTTTGCTCATCTGTGATTAACACGGCCTGATTGCAGTGAAATATAAATAGACTTGGCTAAGGTGTGACTCAATGGGTGGTGGAAGTAGTGGTTAGAGGTGCATAACTGTGCACTTCATTGTATGAACAGGGATTTGGATCTGTATTTTTCAACAGCATGTGGGTCTGTAAATGGTTTCCCACCCTGGTTAGATCACCTGAAGTCTTTACACTCTGAAACACCAAAGTAACAATTTGTTACGCAGGCATCTGAAAAGTCTAATTTAAGACTCCTAAGTCTCTCTCCCAACTGGGGAGACCTTTATACAGGCAACAGCAGTTTACATGACAAAATTCTAGGGTGCTAAATTAGCTCACTGGGTAGAACAGGTGATCCGTGTGCCACAAGGGTCAATGAAGCAGTCTGGGTTTGAAAAGTTCTCTGCACCTGAATGCTGTATTCTGTACTATGCTGGACACTACACAGTTTATTTCAAATGCTGTTCACTCAGCAGAAGTAGAAGATTTTATAGTTATTACCCAAAATATTTGTATTATTATGTTATTTATATTATATTGTAGAAGAGAAGAACAAATGCCAGACTGGTGACCATTATTCCAACTGCTATAAGTCTGTAGGGTTTTAACATCAAACACACTGTCTCTAAAGAGGCAGAGTGTCAACAATCAAAATCTTCCAATCCGTCAGATGCAGTTTATGAAGAAACAGCAGATTTACAGATTTGTTCTCATCACTCTTAATTCTTGGCTGAAATGTGTAACAAAGGGGAAAAGCAACAACACATACCAGAGAGTCAAATGTGGTTGTTAGCTAATACATTTTTTTTAAATAGTCAGTCATTAAAATATAATTTTAGCCTTGGATTGCTGTACAAAAATTGTAACCTGATCATCAGGATCCATAAAGTGCAGAGAAGCAGACAATGGAGTGGCTACTTTATGGATCACAGTGGAAAATGTTTATCTTTCTAGGCTGGGAATATACTTTAGTAGGTAATGATCTGTGTTTCGTCTCTTCCCGTAGCTGTCAGGACAAACAGAATGAAGGAATACCAAAATTATACACGCAGACGTTACTGCATATGATCTCTTAAAGCCACAGCTGATGGAGAGTGATCTTTGTGGGATTAAAAAAAATATTTAGAATGAAATAAGATCTATATTCCATTTGTCTGCATGTGAGTGAACAGCAATTGGTTTTGTTTTCTCCGAGTGGGTCCTGGTTTTGGGTGAAATTCAAACCCTAACCTTTGACTTCTCATGTATCTGTACAAATGAAATTCTCTGAGTTACCAAAGCGGTAGCACACCAAGGAAGCAACAGAAAACAACCTCAAATGAAATGAACCCTATTTTTCAATCATTACTTTTACCTTCTGGTAAAACGTGAAGTACCCTCTGAAGATTTACTAGAAGATGTGAATACAGCACTAAGGACAATACCAACTGCGACCATCCAATCAGCTAATCAACACCACGGTAACAGTGATCTGTGAGATGCTTGGTTACAAGATGAAAAGCCACAAGGAGCTGTTTCCTCCATGGAGAAGGAGACTAGAGGCCAAGATCAAGATAGCATGGAGGGAAGTTAGCAAATTTTTGGAGGTGCAGAAAGGTGTAATAAAGAAAAGGTACCCAAGAAGTACAGAGTCCTTGGAAACTGCCAAGGAAAGACTCACAGCCTTGTCCAGCCACTTGAAAAGGTACACTAGAGAACTAGAAGGCAGGAGGATAAACCAGGTCTACTCCACAGAACAATCTAAGGTGTGCTCTCAGTCGCAGGGAACAATATGAGAACAGCACCACCAAGGCTGGAGACGGAGCAATACTGGAAGAGCATATGGGAAAAGGACCCAACCTATAATGACAATCCACAGTGGCTAGTGAATCTAAGAGACCACAGTAAACTCCCTGAAGAGTCCAGTAGGGACCACAGTGGCAGAAATCCAAGAAAGGTTATGAAAAGTTGGACAGTCACAGACCCTGACATGATTCATGCCTGCTGGCTGAAGAAGCTGACGGTACTCCATGAGCAGCTGGGAGCACAAATGAACCAGCTGTTAGTTGATGAGAGACATGCAGAAGGGACCAGTTCCATCCAACTCCTGACCAATAACCTGCCTATGAACTGCACAAGATCAACAGGACAATAAGAGCCTTCATCAGTAACTCAATGGGGATTCGGTGAACAAAACTAGAGGTAGGCTGGGCAATATGGCCCAAAATTCATGTCTCGATTTTTTTTTTGCTGGATGGCGATATACGATATATATCTCGATATTTTTTTTAAAGCCATAAAGTAAGAACAAAAAGAGAGTTTTTAGTCAAAGCTGTGTCCCAGATCTCACACAGGCACTTTTATTAACATACAGCGTAGATCTCCAAAAGTTGAATCTGTTCATCTGGACGTAGCGTTTTGTGGGAGAAATGTTTCGTCACTCATCCAAGTGACTTCTTCAGTCTTCTTCAGTCTCAGCTGACTGCAGGTTTCCCCAAACCTTAAGAACTTGAGAATGCGTCAAGACGATACAGCGTAGATGTAAATAAAAAAAATTACTCAGAAATAAATTATCGGCATTTATTAAATAATAATGATCCATAAATAAAATAAAACAATGTTGTTTTGCATAACAAAACGCTCACAATTGTGCAGTCAAAATGTAAAGGATGCTGAGAATAATAACAAAGACAGACAGATTTCGCAGCTGCTCTCTTCCCAAGTTCTACTGTGTGACTGACAGCCTTGAGTTCGAAATCCTCTTTGTAACTATGTCTCTTAACAGGTGCCATTTGTGGTCCTCCTTATACACACACAATATGGTAATATTACGTTGAAGCACAGTACGTATCACTTCGCGAGGCTCCTGACTACGGTAGCTAATGCTCCGACAATTCATCAAGCGGTGTGGCTTCGTACCTTACCAAAGTTGTCCTAAAACAGTTTTTGACAGATTGCTGAGTGCCGTGTACCACATAAAATTGGTTCGCGGTCAGGAAGCACAACCAGAATTCATACATAAGGCGTACTGTCGATTTTTGAGAAAATGAAAGGATTTTAGGCGGGGTCGACGCTTTAGCCCGGTTAGCTCGTTAACCCATTGACGCTGTCCAGCCCGACCCACCGGGCGATCCGTGGTAACCCGTTAACGGAGATTTGTTGTGTTAATGCAGTTATGGCGTTAACATCATTTTAATGAGATCACCGCTACCAGCACTAAAATAGTAATCTCCAAATGTTTTGTTTTTACCAACCAGCTCCTCTTTGATAGCTGCCGTGTCCATCTTGTCGTTGCCTGTAGGTGAAGCGATGGGTGAGGGGGAGTTGTGTTCAGTGAAGGAGAGAGGCGAGGCAGAGTAACGTTGCGTAGAGACAAAAGTGGACCAAAGAGAGGCAAACTTGCGGCTCCACAAGTATAATTATAACGTAACATAGACTATATCGATATAAACGATATTGTTACATCTCATATCTTGTATAAAAATATATCGATATATTTAAAAACTCGATATATCGCCGAGTCCTAACTAGAGGCCAACACCACAAGTAAACATCAATTGAGGGATCTACCAAGGAGATGCTCTGTCTCCACTGCTGTTCTGCATAGGCATGAACCCCTTTGGTGAGATCATTGATAAGACTGGCTACAGATACCGACTACGGAATAGAGCAGTTGTCAGCCACCTCCTGTACATGGATGACATTAAGCTGTATACCAAGAGTGAACAAGACATCGATTCACTGATCCACACCACCAGGATATACAGCAGTGACATCGGAATGTCGTTTGGATTGGAGAAGTGTAGACAGATGGTAACGAAGAGAGGGAAGGGGATTGCACTACCAGAAGGCAACACTGCAGACATAGAGGACAGCTACAAGTACCTGGGGATCCCACAGGTAAATGGCAATCACGAAAAGGTCACTAGAAAAGCTGCAACCCCCAAGTACCTGCAGAGGGTCAGGCAGGTCCTGAGGAGTCAGCTGAATGGCAAGAACAAGATCCAGGCTATCAACACCTACGCCCTGCCCGTGATCAGGTACCCTGCTGGGATAATAAGCTGGCCAAAGGAGGAGAGAGAAGCCACTGACATCAAGACCCTCATCTTGATTCTTCTATCTCTTCCTGACCATACATGGAGGGTTTCACCCAAAATCCAGTACCCTAAGGCGTACAGCTAAGTGAAAGGAAAGACGCAGGGGACTAGTGAGTGTTAGAGCCACTGTCCAGGATGAGACAACAAACATCCACGAGTACATCAGGAAGACTGCCCCAACTGACTGCATGCTCAGTGAATACCTCAGGCAGCACAAACCCGAGGAAGAGGAGGCGCCATCATAGAAGGGCAGGCCCCTGCATGGTACGTACCACTGGCAGATAGAGGAGGTGGCTGACATCCAGAAATCCTACAAGTGGCTGGTTTGAAAGACAGCACAGAGGCACTAATCATGGCAGCACAGGAACAAGCTCTGAGCACAAGATCCATAGAGGCTGGGGTCTATCACACCAGGCAAGACCCCAGGTGCAGGCTGTGTAAAGATGCCCCTGAAACAATCCAGCACATAACAGCAGGGTGCAAGATGCTAGCAGGCAGGACATACATGGAACGCCATGACCAAGTGGCCAGCATACTGTACAGGAACATCTGTGCCTGGAAGTCCCGACGTCAAAATGGGACACGCCCCCAAGGAAGGTGGAGAATGACTGAGTTAAGATCCTGTGGGACTTCCAGATACAGGCGGACAAAATGGTGATGGCTAACCAACCGGACATAGTGGTGGTAGACAAACAGAAGAAGACGTATGTGATAGTGATAGACTTAGCGGTTCTGAATGACAGCAAAATCAAGAAGAATGAACACGTGAAGCTGGAGAAGTACCAAGGGCTCAGTGAAGAGCTGGAGAAGATGTGGAGGGTGAAGGTAACAGTGGTCCAAGTGGTAATCGCAGCGCTCGGTGCAGTGACTCCCAAGCTAGGCGAGTCGCTCCAGCAGATCCCAGGAACAACATCCAAGATCTCTGTCTAGAAGAGCGCAGTCCTAGGAACAGCCAAGATACTGTGCTTGAAGGATAGACCGCCCGCAGGATGTAAAACAATGTTTTCTAATATGTTGACAAGTTGAGCTACAACAGTAATTATCTAGAGCTATCTGTAAAACATGGTTTTGTCATGATTTGGAGCTGCATTTTAGCCACTGGTGTTGGGGATTTTGTCAAATTGATATAATTATCCATCCATCCATCCATCCATCCATCCATTCGCTTCCACTTATCCTTTTCAGGGTCGTGGGGGGTGCTGGAGCCTATCCCAGCTGTCATAGGGCGAGAGGCGTGGTACACCCTGGACAGGTCGCCAATTTGTCGCAGGTCTAACACACAGGGGCAGACAGACATGAATGTAAACATTTCTTAAAACCAAAGGAGCAAATAAAGAGTGCAGAACAAAAACACTGGATCAAAGACCCAGGACCAATGACAGTAATAATAATAATAATAATAATGGATTGGATTTATATAGCGCTTTTTCAAGGCACCCAAAGCGCTTTACAATGCCATTATTCATTCACGCTCACATTCATACACTGGTGGAGGCAGCTACAGTTGTAGCCACAGCTGCCCTGGGGCAGACTGACAGAGACGAGGCTGCCATATCGCGCCATCGGCCCCTCTGGCCAACACCAGTAGGCGGTAGGGTAAAGTGTCTTGCCCAAGGACACAACGACCAGGACAGAAAGGCCAGGACAGAAAGGCCGGGGATCGAACCCGCGACCTTCCGGTTACAGGTGCGCTTCCCAACCCTGTGCCACGGTGACAGTAATCCCACACTGCAAATGTTATAAAAGGATACCTAAATAGAAAAACACACAATGGAACATGATCAGTGGCAGAGTGACAGAGAACGGAACAAAAAGCAGCAAACGAACCAGAACCAGAGTTAAGCAATGTCCTTCAAGAAGTCTGGAGAACTATTCCTGAATGCTACTTAAAGAAATTAGAAGAAAGAAGGTTGTCCAAGAGACAATAGTTCAATAAATAATTGCAAAATATTGCAAAATATTAAGAAACAAGAGGTTGCTCTTCATGTAGTACTGCACATTTTAATACCGTTCTTCCATTAAGTCTAATCATTTATAGAACCCTTAAATAAGGATCAGGAATTAGTTCAGTAGCCACAGGTGTTTACCCACTATCACCAAATTTAAACCAGCTTAAAATTTAAACCCCAAGTAACCAGACATTGGTGTTACATCAGCTTTACATTTCTTTAAACATTTAAACATTATATGTGATGAATTGCTGTAGCCATTTACCTTTTTGTTGAATCCCTCTGATAATATTTATAGATGTGAGTGCTAGAGGAAGGAATCCCTTTTCCCTTCTTTCTGTCTGTTCATAGGGAGCACCAGGTGAGCCTGGACTGTCTATCATTGGACCAAGAGGACCTCCTGTAAGTGTCTCCACCTAGAACTATGAACCCTTTTACCTTTAATCACGTCTGCTTGTCTATGCAGCAAACTTCTTTATTAGCTACCAGACAATTCCTTACTTTTCAGGTTTGTGGAGTACTGAGAGTGGATTTATGTAGGCTTGGCCAAATTGTCTTTATTCAAGACTGAGTCACTGCTCCATGACAGAATATTGTTATAGAGGGTGGGCCATTTATATGGATACACTGTAATAAAATGGGAATGGTTGGTGATATTAAAGTCCTGTTTGTGGCACATTAGTATATGTGAGGGGGCAAACTCCTCAAGATGGGTGGTGACCATGGTGGCCATTTAGAAGTCGGCCATCTTGGGTACAACTTTTGTTTTTTCAATAGGAAGAGGGCCATGTGACACATCAAACTTATTGGTAATGTCACAAGAAAAACAATGGTGTGCTTGGTTTCAACATAACTTTATTCTTTCATGAGTTATTTACAAGTTTCTGACCACTTATAAAATGTGTTCAATGTGCTGCCCATTGTGTGGGATTGTCAATGCAACCCTCTTCTCCCACTCTTCACACACTGATAGCAACACTGCAGGAGAAATGCCAGCACAGGCATCCAGTATCCGTAGTTTCAGGTGCTGCACATCTCGTATCTTCACACCATAGACAATTGCCTTCAGATGACCCCAAAGATAAAAGTCTAAGGGGGTCAGATCGGGAGACCTTGGGGGCCATTCAACTGGCCCACAATGACCAATCCGCTTTCCAGGAAACTGTTCATCTAGGAATGCTCGGACCTGGCACCCATAATGTGCTGGTGCACCATCTTGCTGGAAAAACTCAGGGAACATGCCAGCTTCAGTGCATAAAGAGGGAAACACATCATCATGTAGCAATTTCAAATATCCAGTGGCCTTGAGGTTTTCATTGATGAAGAATGGACCCACTATCATTGTGCCCCATATACCACAGCAAACCATCACTTTTGTTGTTCCAACAGTCTTGGAGGGATCCATCCAATGTGGGTTAGCGTCAGACCAATAGTGGTGGTTTTGTTTGTTTACTTCACCATTCACATAAAAGTTTGCCTCATCACTGAACAAAATCTTCTGCGTGAACTGAGGGTCCTGTTCCAATTTTTGTTCTGCCCATTCTGCAAATTCTGTGCACCGATCTGGGTCATCTTCATTGAGATGCTGCAGTAGCTGGAGTTTGTAAGGATGCCATTTGTGAGTAGCTAATATCCGACTAATATCAACTAATGCCACTCTCCAGTGACATGCGGCGAGTGCTACGCTGTGGGCTCTTGCTGAATGCAGCTAGGACAGCCACTGATGTTTCTTCATTAGTGACAGTTTTCTTGTGTCCACATTTTGGCAAATCCAACACTGAACCAGTTTCACGAAACTTAGCAAGCAGTTTGCTAACTGTAGCATGGGAGATGGGTGGTCTCGTAGGGTGTCTTGCATTGAAATCTGCTGCAATGACTCGGTTACTGCATTCACCAGATATCAACACAATTTCAATCTGCTCCTCACATGTTAACCTCCTCGACATGTCAGTGGCTGTTAACAAAGAGAAACTTGTAAATAACTCATGAATGAATAAAGTTATGTTGAAACCAAGCACACCATTGTTTTTCTTGTGACATTACCAATAAGTTTGATGTGTCACATGGCCCTCTTCCTATTGAAAAAACAAAAGTTGTATCCAAGATGGCGGACTTCTAAATGGCCACCATGGTCACCACCCATCTTGAGGAGTTTGCCCCCTGACATATACTAATGTGCCACAAACAGGACTTTAATATCACCAACCATTCCCATTTTATTACCGTGTATCCATATAAATGGCCCACCCTCTATAATTGCAGAGTACATGTGTAAACGATTGCATTTTTCAAAAGGACTGGAAGTTAAGTTAGACTGGATCACTAGTCATCGTTATTTTATCAGGAAACAAAGCTAGACGTTCCGTCCTTGTCCAACTGGGCTCACGGCTAGTTATCCAGTCATAATGGCTTCCCTTTTTTTGACCAAAATTCTCAGGTGCCAACATGAGTTGAATGTTTCTGTTTCTCACCATTTATAGTTTACAGGAGGGCAACTAGCCAACCTAAGCAATGCTCACATCTGTTTTTCTTAGTGTTCATTATTATAGTCTATCCTTTTGTATGCCCACTTTTCCTGCATTGTAATAGGCATTTCTAATGAATAACAGGCTGCAGAAGAGACTCTGCACAGGAGGATCCAAGTCTCAACGTTAAAGAAGCAGTCAGTCACAAACACATTACAGTTGTGACCTTAGAACAAGAAACAGAGAGCTGAGGAAAACAGGAGGTTATGCAACCCGAGGCAAAACAAATGCTTTAACATCTTCAGCATTTTGTCATGTCACTGGGTTGGATGAATATGTGGTACATTTTCACTGTGAGAGCGATTTTGAAACTTTATAGTCATTGCTGGCTTGAGGCGAGACAGAACATTTTTCAGTATCTGATTTCCTCGTGTACACAGAAAGAAATTGCACACAGTGTATTCAACATTTACAAAATACATAAATATAGCGGAACTGTTCTACTCTCAACTTCACTTTTCCAGACTTTATGTCAGA
Source organism: Oreochromis niloticus (assembly GCF_001858045.2). Lineage (NCBI taxonomy): Eukaryota > Metazoa > Chordata > Actinopteri > Cichliformes > Cichlidae > Oreochromis > Oreochromis niloticus. The sequence goes on along the minus strand of NC_031978.2, from coordinate 34,719,488 downwards.
CTGTCAGATGCATAGTAAACACACTCATGGTTTTCTCTTTTTTTCATCTCTTTAGGGACAACCTGGTACAAGAGGATTTCCAGGATTTCCAGTAAGCTATAACCACCTCTTTGCCAGGGTTGTCATTTAGGCTGTAATACTTCATGAATTAGCTGGTGATTGCGGGTTTTACTCAAATAAAATATGTAAAAACATTTTCTGCACTCCTTTAGGTAAAATGGAACATCATACTGAAATATTACAAAGCCATCTTCTCATGATCAGATTGCCACTTTCCTTTGTGAGTGCTGCTCAGCACAGTAAATACAGACCAATCACTGTTTTAACTAGTAGCATACTGGTAACAGCACCTTCCTTCTACTACCACCAGCACTACCGTCTGTATGTCTGAGCAAGATACACAGTCTTTATTTAATTGCCAGTGTATTTCCTAAAAGTTAGAAATTCAATTGCATCATTGTGAATCAGGGGCTAGAACACAATCTAAATCTTTTACTTATCACCATTATTATTGAATTAAACAGTGGCACTGCCTTTTCCTTTATAACATGAATCATTTTGGACCATGTCTTCTTGCTGATTGCCACAGATACATAAGTGTCTTCTTCTCCTCTTCTCTCCTAGGGTCCAATTGGGTTAGATGGCAAGCCTGTGAGTTTCATTAAGTTCTTTTTATAAACTGGAATAACTGAATAATTTAGTGTGCCTTCACCATGGTCATTAATAAAAAATTCTACCAGCCATCATCATCTTTATTATTATTTTTTAGTTTAGTGATGTTATATGTTTGGATTGATTTAATTGTTTTGCCTCCACAAAGGGACAGAGTGGACCAAAGGGAGACACGGTAAGTCATAAACACAAATAGTGCCAATCAAGCACTCATTATAATATAACATGAAAAGTACATCAAACAGAACAAAAAGACAATCTTGTTCCGTAACTACCTGGTACTTCTCTATTGTCCCGTGCTTCTTATTGCTTGTTGCTGTCTGCTGGGACGGACACATCTGTCACTGCATTCTTCTGCTCCTTGTCAACCTCCACTATATGTTGGTCGGGTTGGCCAGCAGCTGCTTGACTGTGTGGAACTCGACGCCCTTTTTTTCTTAACCACCTTTGGTGGTGTCTCCCAATGGGGCTTAGGGACTGGAAGTCCATATGCAGCACAAATGCCTCTCAGTCCCATCCTGCAACTATGCTGCAACAAGGTCTGCAACCTTGGGCCTGTCAGCTGTAGTAGACTCTTGCCTCTACGGATCTGGTGTTTAGGATCTGTTCTTGTGCTGTCGTCCTCTGTACTGTCCTTTAGCCACCGTTAGCTCTCTCCCAGCAGATTGTCCTGAGCAGTGGGTGGGAACAGGAACCGTACCCGGAACAAAAGTCCATGGAACATCACCAACCTGGCAAGGAACAAACTCTGGCTACTGGCAATTCTGTTTTTAGAAATATGACAGAGAGTTATGTCAGTCAAAGGTTTTAAGGTTAATACTGAATTGGTGTGTAACTTTGCCAAAAATGTAGTAAAACTCTGCAGTTTTCTTTGTTCCCCTCCCCAATTGGACCGGGGGGGTTCATGTAAAGGGACTGATTTTTGTATGACGCTTTTCTTCCATATCTGAGCACTTAAAGTGCTTTACACAACCTGCCTCATTCACCCATTTACACAAGCACTTTTTGCTATAATTTTTCTATGTAAGTGTTTTCAATTAAAATAGATAAGATAAACAACATCAGAGAGCAAATTGGGGTTAGTATCTTGGCCGAGGATATTTGGCATGCAGACAGGAGCAGACCAGTTTTCTCCTTAAAAAACAATGCAGGTTTCATAGACAATTGTGAACCTATCTGGGAATCTGGTGTTGTTAGGGGAAACAACATTCTTCCCACTTTGTATGGAGCAATGCGCATTTCTGGAAATCTGAAAACAGGCCTTCATGGTGGCAGTAATTAAACCATTAGTTAAAGAGCCATTATTTGTCCCAGCTGTATCAGCTAATTGCAGGAATGGTTCTGTGCTAGGACCAATTCTATTTACATTATAGATGCTTCCTTTAGGTAGTATCATTCCAAGACATAGCATTTTCATTGCATCAAGGATGTCTTATAGACACAAAGACCTGGTTGACCTCTTATTTACTGTTTCTATATTCAGTTAAACTGAGGTTATTGTACTTGGTCCTAAAAATCTTAGAAACGTGTGTAACCAGATACGTACTCTGGATGAGATTAATTACCTCCTGTAACACTGCAAGCAGTCTGAGTTGTCCTTCAATGTGCATGGTCAACAAATACGTAGGACTGTGTTTTTCCATTTTCCATACTCCTAGGCTGGACTCTTGTAATTCATTATTACCAGCTGTCCTAAATCAATGAGAGCCTTCAGTTGATCCAACATGCTACAGCAAGACTACTGACAACGGATGTATATTCAGGAAGATGGCCATTACATGCTTAATGAATACCCGAGGCAGCAGAAACCTGAGAAAGAAGAGGAACAAGAACAAGAATCATCATGAAAGGACAGGTGCCTGCACAGCATGTATCACCAGCAGATAGAAGAAGTGGCTGAAACTGAGAAATCCTACCAGTGGCTGGACAGTTGGACCACAAAAAACAACAAAGAAACACTAATCATGGCAGCAGAGGAACAAGCTTTAAGCACAAGATTGATAGAGGCAGGCGTCTACCAGGTTCAGGCTGCACAGACTATTCCCTGAGATATTCCAGCACATAGCAGCACAGTGCAAGATGCTAGCTGGCAGGTTATACATGCCATAAGCAAGTGGCTGTCATAGTACACAGGAACATCTGTGACGATTATGGCCTGGAAGTCCCAAGGTCGGATAATGGGATATGGCCTTCCGGGTGGTTGAAAATGACCCAGCTAAGATCCAGTGGGACTTTCAGATATAGACAGGCCAAGTTCAAGCAGAGGAAGACAGCTATAGTGTTAGATGTAGCTATACCAAGTGATAGCAACATCAGGAAGAAGGAAGATGTGAAGATTAAAAAATACCAAGAGCTGAGAGAAAAGATGTGGAGTGGTCCCTGTGGTAATCAGAGCACTCAGGGCAGTGACGGCAAAAATAGGAGAGTGGCTAAAGCAGATCCCAGGAACGGCAGTCGCAGGAACCTAGTCCTAGGAGCACCAACGATACTGCGCAGGACCCTCAAGATCCTAAGTCTCTGGTAGAGAACCCAAGCTTAAAAGATAAAGACCGCCCACAGGGCGAGTGGGGCAGCACTGTGCAACAAAGTCGTTCTTTAAAAAATTAAAAACACAATGTATATGAAGTTGGGATAGGCTCGATGGATGGAGGCACAGCAGGAGACTAGATTTGTGCCCCTCTTTCTGAGTTCTTTAATAAACCAGTTGCTCATATCTGACAGCTACTTGTGCTGGTCACATCCAGGCCTTAGTGGGAAGTTAACCTGAGTGGGTTTGTTCCTAACAAGAAGTTAGAACTGTCCAATTTTTAGTTTGATTGATTATTCTGAGAAAATTATTTTCACTCATGTTAAGTCTTCTACACCTTGCAGCAGCTAATCAATGCCTAGGTCATATTTAAGACAGAGTGTTTTCCTGGTGTCTTTCAGGGACAGCGTGGTCCTAAAGGACACCCAGTAAGTATCTGAGACCTGATGTCAGTCCCCTGATTATGCACTGCTCATCTCTTTGGCTAACTTTGTAACCAACTCCTCTTTTCTTTACTTGTGTTCTTTTGCTTTCCAGGGGGAACCTGGACCTAAAGGGGAGAAGGTGAGATAGGGTTTTTATTTTTCATGTTTTTCTTTTAATATCGCTGGTGAGTGTACTACCCTTTATTTGATGAAAGAAATACACCATTTAATTAAAACACCAGTGATGGGAATAACGGCGTTACTTTTTACAGTAACAAGTAATCTAAAGAATTACTATTCCTATCGTTACAACGCTGTTACTGTTACTAACAAGAAAATGCGGTGCGATCACGTTACTATTCTTCAACAAACAGATGGTTGAAGCTGTCTTCAGCTTACCGCATCTTATATCAGTTGCACGGAAGTAGCTGTAAGTAATCTGGGCGCTACAGCTTTAAGCAGCTGCGCGCTCCCGCGGACGGCAATCACGATCACTTTTTGGCACAACACCTGCAGCTAAGGGGCAAAACAATCGCATGAGTGCTGCTGTTTGACTGAGGAAGAATAAAGTAGTCGTGGTAAGCCAATCACATGACCACTTTAAGATGACAAAGCAACAAGGTGATATATACCAGTTTTTAAATTGTGTTGCTAGGCCACGTAAAACCAGAGTCATGATAAACAATATATACGCGGCGTTTTTTTTCCTCAATAGTTACGTCACGCTTACTGTCTAAGGACAGCGCAAGCACTCTCTGCTTATGACCAAAGAATAAAAAGACAAAACAAAAAACAGCCCTCTTGTGTTGGTGGAAAATTGCACCATGTCGACCAATCAAAAATGATATGGCAACATGACATTTGGTTGTTTAGGAAGAGGGGGAAGTTTTAGGAGTGACTGGGAGAGAGAGAGAGAGAGAGAGAGTTTTGAGATGTGAGAGATTTGTGACGTTTAGCGTGTTTGGAGTGTGTAGTTAATGTGTTGTCTTGTGTAGTAAAATGGCTGCAAATAACTTTGTTGTTTGCAAAACTTGTGCATATGATTTTAAAATTCACAATTTATATTTGCATTTAAAGTTATGAAATATGATTCAATAAACATGTTTGTGGTTGTTACAGTAAAAAATATAACTTTTTCTACTGATTTTAGATCAATTGTGTTAATGCAGTATGTCAAAATGAAAACATAACTGTAAATTCAGACATGTGAGGTTGTGCTGAAAAAGATGATACCAAACAAGGCAAAGTAAATAGTTTTTAAAGGTGAAATGAGGGAATATCAAAAGTAGTTAAAATGGTCAATTATACCCTGGACCGCAGAGGGTTAAACATGTTTTTTTTAAGTAACACAATGGTGTTTACTTTTAGAATCTTGTAATTCAGTTACTAACTCAGTTACTTTTTTGAAGAAGTAAATAGTAACTCTAATTAATTACTTTTTCAAAGTAACTTGCCCAACACTGTAAAGCACCAAAAGCATAGACTGTATATAAAAGACGGACCATTGATTTCTGGAATCCACATTTGAAAGACTAAATGTCTTCTTATGGCTTCCATCATGTTGTTTTTTTAGAACCAGGGCAAGATAGCACAGTGCTTATCAGCTTTAACTAGCATATCTCTACAGTGTGTGGTAGCAGTAATGTAAACAGTGTGTCAGCCTCAGAGGTTAAGGACAACATTATGACTCCATCAAGGTGTATGCTATCAAATTTGGGAAAACTCTTCTTGAGCTACAGAACTCAACACTGTTTTTATAGACTAAACTACACTCACCATGTGAAAGTGATCTTTATGCCATTCAGATCAGTTTAATTTTATTGATACTCTAACAATCTCTTTCTAATTCAACTTTTTTCGTTTATTCAAGGGTATCTGTGGCGATTACACACATCGGGTAAGGAAACATCTGTGCTAAACTAATTCTTTGTTGGTTCTCTTTCAGAAGAAGTCAAAGTTTAAAATAACATACTGAGTGTGTTTAAAACAAAAAAATATTTTTTGTTCAAGTTTTTTCATTTTTTTCTGTTATTATTATGTTCTTTTTTAAGATTACCTAGTAGAGTCATTAAAGATGACAAAAATAGATGAATGATAGGTAGCACATGTGGAACTGCAGTCCTTTGGCCCTCTGTCTCTGCAGTTCAGGTAGCTGAGAGAAAACAGGGTCCCTACCAGCAGCATGCTGGAGCAGAGAGTCAGATGTGATAAAGCCTATGTGTAGGACTGCCAGGAAAAAGAGTCTGCTATGTAATGGAGATTTGTCTGATAAATTAGCCTATTTTTAGTTAGTCTTTAAGTTTTTAAGAAACCCCTACAGCAGTCTGGAGGTGCATTCCTACGGTATAAACACAGTCCAGGCCGCAGTCTTAGTGAATTGCTGTTTGTGGAGTTCAGATGTTAATGTGGCAAGTTAATCTTAGTAATAATAGACAAGCAACAATGTCTTGTCAAATACTATGCTTCATTTACAGTATTTACAGGTGAAGATGGCTCTAACACGCCACTGCCTTTTCAGTTATTCACCTAGCTCAGCAGAGAGTCAAGCTCCGCCTACCTCTATGCTTTTAGGAGGTTGAGGTTGAGGTGGTAAATCTGCATTGCTTCGTCTTTGTCAATTTGCACAACCTCATAATCAACATCGACCACTACCATCATCTCAAAGGGCCTTGGGCATTTGAGTAATTTGAAGTTGGATGAAGGGACTGATATAAGTGGATTTTCTCTGAGAATTATCTGGTTCTAGTTGTTCATTGAACAACTACCATTCAGAGAGAGTTGGGAAATGGCTGCAATCACAGTACTGTAAGATGATGACAGATGTAACCTCAGAGATGGTCTTTCCCTTTTCACGTAAATAGCCTCCTTGACTTCGTGCTCAAACCAGCGTTCCTCCCTGTCCAGGATGTGTACATCCTCATCATTGAAAGAGTGTCCACTGGCCTGTAGGTGTAAATAGACTGCAGAGTCCTGGCCTGATGAGGTAGCTCTTCTGTGTTGTGCCATCCTCTAAGCCAGAGGTTGTTTGGTTTCCCCGATGTATAAATCCTGGCAATCCTCCTGGCAAATAACAGCGTACACTATGTTACTCTGTTTGTGTGGGAGGACCCAATCCTTGGGGTGGACCAGTGCTTGGCACAGCAGGTTTTGGGGTTTAAAAGCCACAGAGACTCTGTGTTTAGAGAAAATGCATCTCAGCTCTTCCGATACTAAAGATTCGATTATGTAAGCTAGGGGAATGTTGACCTCAGTTCTGTATGTAACTTTCTGTTTGATTGGATAATTAAATGGTTTGTTGTCTAAAACGACAATTTCCATGGTGTGTAGGGTCTCTTTGTGCAGGATCTTCCTCTGAAAACCCTGGCTGCATTACGATCAAGTCATACTCTGTTGAAGGTTTGTGGGTGTCTCTGAACACCCTGTTTGATAACCCTCACTGGGTGCTGCGAAGTCATGCCACAAAGAGAGCCAGTGCCTACAAACAAAGGCACTCGTCAACCTTCTGCTTTCCACCAAAAGAAAAGAATAAAGATTAATTAATCAGGATCAGCTTAATGCAGTTCCTTTTGGTGACACAAAGCCTTTACTGAGTATTTACTCAATGCTTCTTTTAAAACTCCAAGTACTTTTTGCTACAAGCCACAGTCACACATTCAGTCAAGTTTTATTTTGTCCCCGTAAGTGCTGCTATCAAAAATCCTTTAAGGAGCCTTAAATTTCCACCTGCCAGCATGTTCATTGTTTTTCAGCGTCCTTTAGTTTTGCATTTCTGATACTTTTTATTTTTTATGCATCTCAACATAAAGACAAATAAACCTCACAGAAAAGTCCATTTTTATCTGATTCATTCTTTATATTAGCAGCAGGTGACTTATCCATTTAAAGCTGTTCTCAGTTGTGGTGGATCACTGTAATGGTTGGAGATAAAGCAGCAGACTTGCCTACTTTTACTCTTCCCTTACCTTTGCTTATAATCTGCTGTATGTATTTCCATAGAACTTGCTATCTTCTTTCAAGTGATCTTCTGAATAAATAGCATGATTGGTTACATAATAAAACAGGCATCGTCTAACTGAAATCAATCAAATGTAACATTGGATACGTGTTAAGACAGAGAAGACTGGTCAGGAATTATTTTGGGTTTATTTTATTGATAAAGGTGCTTTCGTTTTAGTGGCATCATAAAGTTTGTGGAAATATGTACGCTTTGTAAAAAGTAGGCACGTTTCATGCACTTTGTTGCACTTGGGAAAACAAAGCTCTCATCACAGGTTTACTTGTACTGACCTTTTATCTGATCGCACTGGTCATCTCAACAGAAGCGACGTATTGTACAGCCCTGTGTTGGACAGTTGGCCACAGTAAGTCTGAATATGTACTGTAACTCTACTGCTGTACTCTCTTTGTGGCAAGACAGGCTTCTACCTCTGCTCCACTGCAATCTACGGGCCTGAGTAACAGTTAATGGGGATGCTGATCCACAACAAATCCTACACAGTAAACAGAAACGCTCTTTGCTGGCATCTAAGAAGCAAAAATCATTTCAGCATATAATTTAGAGCATATCAGCGCATGGACCATCCCCTTTGCAGCTTCAGGCCTATAGTTTGCTTTACTGGTGCCTCTTTTTTAGATTTCCTTTCTTCAGCCTTATTTCCTTTTTTCTAATTTGACTTCCCATTTCCTTTCACCCTCATTTCTTTTTTCCTCTATATCCCTCCCCCTCTATCCGTCTTTCTCCTCTTCTACCCTGTTTCCTTTCTTTGGCCTCCTGGTGACCTTTGCCCTGTGACCTTTTTGCATCGCTGGCCACCTGTGCTTTGTGACTTCCCCCCAGCAGATGTTGCCCATCACCGTGCGCAACATGCCCTCAATAAGCCCTCTAATATTAAAACGCCTCAAGGTACAATTGTGTATGTCCCCTGCTTGCCATCCAACTTCTCTTCATTCCCACAGCTTCTCTCTGCTGTCATTCATGTGTGTGTGTGTGTGTGTGTGTGTATATATGTATATGTATATATATATGTATATATATGAAGGTGTGCATAAAGCTGGACAACAATGGTACAAATATTGTGTTGTATAGCTTCTGTAGCTTTGAATTAAGATAATATGATGGTTAATTAAATGTCTCTGTATGGTGATGGCAGTCTCTAGAGTCACAAGTAAAGTTGTGTTCTTGAAAAATTTCATGTTTTACACCAGTCTCAATTATGTGATTGGTTTTCAGAATTTTTGGATACTTAGGGTTCTTTTACGACACAGGTGTCGAACTCCAGGCCTCAAGGGCCAGTGTCCTGCAGGTTTTAGATCTCACCCTGGGTCAACACACCTGAATCAAATGATAAGTTCATTACCAGGCCTCTGGAGAACTTCAAGACATGTCAAGGAGGTAATTTAGCCATTTAAATCAGCTGTGTTGGATCAAGGACACATCTAAAACCTGCAGGACACCGGCCCTCGAGGCCTGGAGTTCGACACCTGTGTTTTACGACATTGACAAGGAAGACATTCACATAATTGAATAAGAAAGGCACTATTTCTATTCACTGTCTTCTTGATCCACACTGGTAACTGTGGACCGCAGTCAAGCTTGTGTGATCGTGTTATTGCTAAATGACTCTTTGGTCACTTTTGGAGTATCTATTGACCATATGCTTGCATGTCCTGTCAGCTGAGGGTCACAGGGTATGTCAAACATGTAGAAACTGAGTATTAATTGAAAGAAGTCATTGTTCTCCAGCATAATAACTGCTTGCCCTGTTCCTTAGCTTACCTTGCTTTCTCCAACACCACAGCACTTGCTCCCCACCCTTTATTGAATTGATTGCAGTGTAGTGTGAGGTTGTTTGGACATGGCTGGTGTGGCGAGGCTCACTGTAGAATGACAGGTTTTAACTCAAACTCTCTTAGCAGGGCGAGCCTGGAATACAGGGGCCTCCGGGACCTCCAGGGCCACCTGGACCACCAGGAACACCGGGAATGGATGGGGCCAATGGCCCACCGGTGAGTCTTAATCTGAGTGTACCCCTTTATATATCCTCTGGTGTCGCGCACCATGGTGTCAAATTTCAATTTAACAGACCTTTCCATCTGAGACAAGATTTAAGAGACTCACTAGTATAAAGGTTCACTTTATATTAATTTACTGTTATGCTCTCACTAGAGGGAGGGGCATGATGTAATTGTTCACAAGATTATGACAAGAATAGGCTCGTAGAGTCTTTGTAAAACAAAGTTTTATGTCACACAGGGTAAACCTGGGGAGCCAGGCAAACCTGGAAAAGATCCAAGGGTAAGCATTAGTGTTGTGACTCGTCCAGCTATTTTTTTCTAGAGCCTTCACATTATTAATTAATGCAACATTAACGTTCTTCTTTCTTCCTTCTTTATGCAGCTTTTGCCCGGACTAAAGGTAAAAAAGAATTCATTCATTCTAATACAAAGTCCAAAATAAAAACAGCATCACTGCAGCCCGCCGTGATGAATTTAGAGTTGTAGGAGTCAAAAGGCCACATGACATGGTCATCAAGTCAGAAGATTTTCACTGTGCCTGATGCAAACGCTCCACGTGATGCATTAATTGTTATGGATTATTTGAAAGCAGGAATGTGAACTGTGAACTCAGATGTGACACAGATATGTTAAATGCTTACTGTGGAAAAATCAAAGCTGAATCTATAGATGCTTTATACATATATACTTATTGTTTTATGTCTCCAGGGTGAGCCAGGTGTGCCAGGACAAAAGGTGAGGTCCCTTCTGTGTTTTACATTTAAAAAGGATAATTTTAACTATGCTTCTGTGAAATGCATATTCCAGTAGACAGATTTTTCATTATGAACAGAAAGAAATGACCATTTATTTACTAATGATGGACGTATGTATCGTGTAGCTTTGAGTACCTGCGTACGATCAAAGCAGAAGGAATAAGGAAGTAGTATTTTATTTATTTTTGCTTTTTTTGGATGAAACATTCATAATGGACTCTTATATTTTTACTCTAAAAGGGAAATACAGAAATAGGGCTCAGTTTTAATAGGTTTCAAGACACCACTTCTCACGTTGATCATCTGTTGGCTGTTACTGTGCTTTCAGTGTTTATTAGTTTTATTATTTTGGTGTTTGTATGTGTGTCTGTTTGTCCCCCACAGGGGGATCGAGGTGATGTTGGCCCAACAGGCCCAAAGGTATTTCTCTTTCTTCTGCTTTCTGTTTGACCCAAAGTATCAGGAGAAACTCTCTCCAACACACTCTAAGCTTTTAAGATCATCCTCTAAGGTTTGAGGACACTTTGCAGGATACAGTAGCTTGCTCCAAGAGATCTATTCTCCTGATGACAAGTGCCTTTAAACCCTATCACTGGTGACAATATTACTATTTATTTATTTATACTGTTTATTATTTACTGTTGTGGATGCTGTTGTTTTCCTTACTTGTCTTTTCTCTCTCTCTCTCCTTCTGTTAACTCTCTTCCCATCCTCTCTTTCTTTCTCTTTCCTGTCCTCCGGTCCTGTCCGTTCTCAGTGTAATAACTCAAAATGAAAAAATAAATAAATGAATAAATATTAATAATAGGTCGAATAAAATATGTCAATCAAGTGGACCAGTAAAGCTGTACTGGTCTACATGGAAAATAAATCCTTCAGACTGTCCTTGTCCTTCACACAATAATTCTGATTGTTTTAATGTGGACAGGACATACAAAAAACAACAAAGACAATATTATTATTAGTTCGTGTCTTTGTCCAAATACTTCACACTAACTGTATAATCGAATAAACAGTTGTAGATTTTAATGTCTCTGCCATCTGGATATGAGCAGTTACAGCAACAAACTCCCCAGTATATATAAATCTATAAGATGTGATTTTGCCCAAGAACTAAAACTTTCAGCTTTTCTTGAAGCTGGCACATGTGAAAATAAGTTGCTGCTCTCCTTCTGTGCAGATTATTGTAAATGTTAACCATCCTTCCATCTTGTCTGTTTTCTGCCATGAGCCCATCAGCTGACTCAGTTGATGGTCACTGAAATGAAACATTACTCACTGAAATTCTAAAGGACTACAAAAGATCTTGTGCTCCATCTAGTGGAGAGTATAATTATTGTTAAATTTACAGCATAGTTATCTGCTTCACAGGGAGTTAGGGGAGACCAAGGAAATAAGGTAAGAGGAAGTAAAATAAGGTACCTTTTGTTCTTTCTGAATTACTAACTTTAGTAAACTAAAGCTGAGTTCAAAGCTGAAAACCCCAACACAGACTCCTCTTCATAGTTTCTGGCCTTAATTCCATGAGAGGATTTAATTCAGTTTTATAGTTCGAGCCTGCTTATCCTGCCGTTTGGTTGTTGGTTTGTTTTGTTTTTTGTTTTTTTGTTTTGTTTTTTTTTGGGGGGGGGGACACGACGCTTTGATGTGTATCTGGGTATCTGGAATGAAGTCTCTGTGTTTCACTTAATTAAACTAGTTGGTCTATGTAAGAGTTTTACTTCTTCTTGCGGTTCTTCTCAAAAGCAGCTAACAAGAGGAGGCTGTAGCTCTACTTCTGTCAGGTCCCTGTCAAGATGGGGGGCTCCCTGTCTCCCTGCAGTTTGTTTCCCCTCAGATGAAGTGGACTGTCTGCTTGCTTGAGCTAATGTTTCCATGCACTGTGTGGGGAGGTGAAAGAACGAGGGCGTTCCCAGAGAGAGAAGAGAGAATGGAAAATAAAACCCAAGCAGGGAGTTTGTGTGTGTGGCATTTTAAGGATTATTTATTCATGCCAAGATGGCAGATGTCGCTGCTGGAGTCTGGGTGGTAGGAACATGCTTTTAATGTATGAATCAATAGAAACAGGCTTCAAATCCTTCTGCTGTCTGTGAACACAGGAAACTGGAACTTACCTGGATGGACTTATGTCCTAGAGGCTTTACCAAAGAATAACTAAATATGAAGACATTTACTGTCTTGTTTTTCTACATGGTAGACTCTGCTTCCTCTGTCAGCACTGCAGCAGTCCCAACAGACCTGGGCTCATAGTACATTTCTGTACTGGCCACATTAGGATGGCAGGGGGGGTTTTGCAGCCATGTATGTTTTCTCCATTAGGTGTCTCACACAGATGGTGGCAGGAGGAAGGTTAAACTTGTATAGCATTTTGTATCCACAGGGAGCAGCAGCAGAAATCTGTGAAGGCTTTTACTCTTTAATAAAGAGAAAGTGATTTCACAGGCTGAGCCTTCAGTGCCCAGAAATGGTCGCACAAGGAGGAATAATCTATGAATTTAGGGGAAATTGGTCTTATAATCTCAGAGAAAACTCCTGAAACTCCCAGCAGGAAACATGCTCAGGTCTATTGACACACAGGGAACAGACACATCTAACACCTCCATCAGTCATTGTTGCGAAATGCTAACATAGGTGGTCAAAGGAGCTTGCAAGGAAAGCGTCTGGACTTCTTTAAGTTGCTTGAAGACGTTTCACCTCCCATCCGAGAAGCTTCTTCAGTTCTAAGGTCAAATGGTGGGGAGTCCCAGATTTAAACCTAGTGGGAGTTTCCCCCCAAAGAGGGACAAAAGGACCCCCTGATGATTCTCTATAATCGCCTGAGCCAAGGTGTGAAAATGGGTGTGGGTCCCAATCAGCCAGGGTTTCGGGTGAGCTCATTGTGAAACCTGGCCCCACCTTATCATGCGAATTCCTGAGGTCAGATGGCCCAGGATGTGAGTGGGCGTTAAGGCGTCTGGGGAGGGAACTCAAAACTGGATTATAGATGGCAGACAGTTGGTGTCGTAAACCACCGCCTCTGTTCAAAGATGGCTGCTCACAGTGGACATAGATGGCTTCTTTCACTCCTCTTTCAAACCATCTGTCCTCTCTGTCCAAATTGTGAACATTGGCATCCTCGAAAGAGTGACCTTTATCCTTAAGATGCAGATGGACTGCTGAGTCTTGTCCTGTGGAGGTGGCTCTTCTATGTTGTGCCATACGCTTGTGAAGTGGCTGTTTGGTCTCTCCAATGTAGAGGTCTGGGCATTCCTCGCTACACTGTACAGCATACACCACATTGTTAAACAATGTGGTGTATGCTCATATTCTTATAATTCACAGCGATGTAAACTGTGTACTCTCACCCTTCAGTGCTCTTGGGAGGGCATCCCTGTCAAAGTCCACCCGAACTACGTTATTTATTTATTTATTTATTGAAAGTAAGGTGGCTGATGTGTGGCATGTTCATAACCCAGCTTCAAGAGCATACTCTTTCTTCTCCATTAAGCATATTCATGCATTGACAAATTCTAATACATCTAATCATGTGAATGCGATTATGGAGGTATAGTCATCTCAGATCATGGCCCACTGAGTATAAACATGATCATCCTTAGAACACAGTCTATAAAAGTAGAGTCTAAGCAGACATTTAATTGTCTTTTTCTCTCAGAAGAAGATGATGTCATCTTTGCATCATCTGCAGCTTATTTAAGAAGCTTACTTAAGAGGTAACCAGTTGCGACAGATGGCCAACCCCCCCCCCCCCCCCAAATCTATATGGGTAACATAACTTTATAAGGCTAATTATCAGCATATGTTATTACGTCTAAAGCAAGAGCTGGACCACTGGAACACGCTACGTCTTTCTTTAGGAAGATGGATCACTGCCATCAAGATGTGTGTGAATCCTAAATTCCATTAGACCATCACTGGATTCAGACCATCCAACAGCAGAGGGCGGTGAGGACAGAGCCAACGAATTTAATTTGCTCTTCAACAGATTCGTCGCTGCAGTTAATGCTCACTCCCCTACTGATTTACCTGGAGTCAACCTGCGATACACAGCCATGCCACTCCCTCTCTCCACACTGCACCATGGGCTCCCTTTAAAGTCCTGGCACCCCTCGCCAGGGTTACAGATCTGTGGTGCTGACATTTCACATCATGAAGACCTTGGAAAGACAACCTCGATCAGTTTCATCCTCTGGTCAGACCACATCTGAACCCCCTTCACTTCACTTACCAGCCCCACTCAGAGTTGAGGAGCTGCTCAATGTTATCTACACTTTCATGTTTTTTTACATTTTCATCAATTTTCATCAGGCTGACCCTCCTGGGTAAAAAGCTGACCGTGGTTATCAGCCTGATTCCTTGGGGGTTGTGGTCCAAGGTGACTTGGGCCTCTTTGTCATGGGGAGGGAGCTCTGCTGGTTGTCAGGGGGTTCTTGGGCACCTTGGCCAATCTCGGCTCATGCTGACATGGTCAGCCTCTGGCAGGTTGGGCTGCCCCTTGCCTCTGATTCTCTGGGGCTCTTGTCTTTTGGCTGTGAGGGCTCAGTTGGGGGCCTTCATTCTACTGCTGCGATGCACACAGTTCTTATAGATATATGGCCTTGGGTCTTGAGTACTTTGGGGAGCTGTAGATGGCCCAGGTCTCCTACGTCTTTCTCTACCTCCTTCTGGCCCCTGGGGTGCGCCCTTGTCACGTCTCATCCTCATTACCAAGGATATGTTGTGATAAACACTCACAGACACTCATACCGACTCACACAAGGTTTTCTGAAAGTTTTCTTAACATGATAACTCGAGAACTAGGCAGCGTAGGATTTTCACATTCAAACCGTAGGTGCATCTACTAAAACTCTCAGATGAGTTTGAATCCCAGTGACACCTTTTCTGAACATCACCTAGAATCTACCACGAGGCGGCCACTATTATTTTTTTCACTCTTTGTGGTTCATAGTGGTCTTGTTTATTTATGGTGGTTTTGTCATCTTCCTGTCATCATAGCTTTGTTAGTAACTCACCCATTTCAGTGTGTCAGTGAATATATCCATTCCAAGATGGCTGCATGTTTTTCTTCTGGAGAAGAAAGTGGGTTTTTTTCCTACTTTGTATTTCTTTTGCCTTTGTTATCTCCAGTAGGTAGGCTGAACCAGGGCTTTCTAGTGTTCCTGTGTAAACTTAAAGTCATTTTTGTGCAGTGGGCATAGCAGTTATTACATATTCAATCAGTGACATGTGCTTTTCTTTTACTGGCGTCTCTAGTACCCCTGATGTACCTTACAAGCGGGGATCTAGAACTTAAAAAGAATAATATTCTTGTCTGGTTGTACCTTGTTAATTGTTATTGTTGTAATACCTGGATGTCTGTAAAACTAAAATTAATTTGTATGATGATTTGTTTTTGTCTTTCTATGCTGCTGGGCTTTGCTCCCTCTTTGATAGAATGTGTAGTCTTAATGATTGTTTTTATTAAACTGGCTAATTCTACCAATCATTTTAATCAACCTTCATATTGCCACTATTTGTTCGATTCATGAAACAGTGAATGTTTAACTGTTAGAAGCCACGGACAGAACTGTTAGACAACACAGTGTCCCCCAGGTCCACTTACCAGCTTACTATGTATTTATTTGCTCTGGAACTGCTGACAGTATTCTTCAGTGGACTGAGTATTTTTGATTGTCATGGAGATAAAATTGGAGATAACAGTGTATGCCACTGGTTAAGACTTTTTCTATATGTATGGCAGGGAGAGAAAGGAGAGCTGAACGCTGGAGCCCTGGGAATTAAAGGAGAGCCTGGTTCACCAGGACTGCCAGGACTAAGAGGACCCAGAGTGGGTGAAATACAATGCCATGAAACAGCAATGCAATTATTACTTAAAAAATGCTTAATAACTCTGTGAAGTTACTGCATAATATTATAATATTTTTATTACAGGGTGACAAAGGATCCCAGGGAGAAAAAGTAGGAAAAGACAGCATTACAAATTAATTTTTAAAAGGGCATTTATTCAGAAATATATGAATCCTATTAGAATATTTATGCCTAACAAAAGTTTTATGTCTTACATCAACTAATAGGGGGAAGCAGGTCTTCAAGGCCCAGCTGGCCCAAGAGTAAGTTCTGGATGAAATAAAAGTTTTTATTAACATGTGTCCACTGAATTGACAAACAGCACTTCTGCACCTTCTAGGGTCTGCCAGGCCCGACTGGGGAGCCAGGAAGGGCTGAAATCCTGTATGAAAATGTATGTTGCTTCATATTAGTTTCACTTTCTCAGCTATAAAGAAAGTAAAACATTAAATAAAGCATTAGTAACATTTAATATTTCTTCATAGGATATCCGCAACATCCCCCTGATGGTGAGTATTTTCTAGATTGTATAACACAAAATTCAAACATATTTCATGACTGAATCTCTCATCCTTATAGGGCCCACCTGGATTACCTGGACCTCCAGGGACACCTGGAATCCCTGGAGCCAAGGTAGGAGAAGGTTTTAGAATAACACAATGCCAGATGATGCTTGCACGCTGTATTACTAAACATGCATACTTTTGTCATCATTCATGATGAATATATGGTAATGCGCATATTTTACACTTCTCTATAGTTTCAGTTTTTTTTGTTCTGTAGTCTACACAGACTGGGGTTTGGTGATAAATTAGTTTTCTCCGCTTATCCATGAGGTGGATAACTAAAAATCTTGTGTAGTAAAATTGACACTGGTAATGACAGTTTCTTCATGTGCTACATTACTGTGTTACTGTGTGAAAATGTTGCAAGACATTTTTATTAGTGACCATAAATGTCTTTTATTTGATCTATCTTCTAGCCTTGACACTCTGCCCTCTGTTCATACATAGCATTCACAACTTATTACTGACTCTGTGGTGGAAGAATTTGTAGAATTGTTTGCTAATAATCTGGCTCAGACTGATGGTATAAAACTGGGTGCAGCTTCCTTCATTTCAGAGTGTACCGGACAAAGTGGCATTTTCACTCGGATCACTGAATCTATCCGCAGTTTTAGGCGGAGTTGCTGTAGAGCTGAGCAGCTGTGGATAGCCACGAAACTTGAGGCACATAAGGGTTATTAAAAGGATATTTTTCCTTTTAATTAAAAAAAAAATGATGAAAAATGTGAGAGTAGGAAAAAGAGATTCTAAGGTTTTCTTTGATACACTGAATAGCATTGTTTGTCTCCAGTTTTTTCAGATAAGGATTGTAACAAGAATTGGATAAATTATCCATTTTAATGGGCTGTCTTAACACAATTAATGGCTGGATGGCAAACAATTGGCAAACAATTTTCTGCAGCTTAATACAGACAACGGAGCATTAAGGCCCAAATCAGACAACGTTTGGTGTCTTTCTCATCCACTGTAAAAGCTGCTGCTTTGACACTTGGGTTCATTTTTGATCAGTCTTTGACTTTTGATGTCCAAATCAAGTCTGCGAGCCGTTGTTTCTTTCTTCACTTAAGAAATATCACTAAACTCAGGACTGTTGTCTCTAAAGGTGAATTGGAGATGTTTGTTCATGCCTTCATCTCCTCCAGATTAGACTATTGTTATTAGGACATGTGACATGTAAATGGACTCATTCTTATATAGCCCTTCCCTACTCTACCTGAGGACTGACAGTGCCTCATTCACCCACTCATACAAGCAGTTTTTTTCCTATTCTGTTTTTACGTAACTGCTAACATTTGCACACATTCACACTCCAATTGAGGTTAGTATCCTGCCCAAGGATATTTGACATGCAGACTGGAAATGAACCACCAAACTTCCAATCAGTAAATGACCTGCTCTACCTGCAGCCAACCCAATGTGACATTTTACATAATAGCATGGATGCCTTGTCTGGTATTGCGTAAAAATGTTGATTTGCAGATAAAGATGCAAGAGTCTGCATTAAAAAAAACAGGCTGTGTTAAAAGAGGTTTCTTTTTCAGTCATACTGACATTGGTGTGGATGTGCAGTTATCGTAAACAAAGACAATTGTCTGGTTTGCCTAGTTGGTAATGCGACCTTGGTGTGTCCTTAGGGTGAAGTTGGTCTACCAGGTCCACCAGGACTGGATGGAGAGAAGGTAATGTTATGTTATCTCCATATTATTACTCAGGTCTGATTTTATGAGGTTCCTAAAATCGCAGAGTGTGTGTGATAATTACACTTAGCCATCACTGATTTGATATAACACACATTTAATTAATACAGATTTCTGTTGGTTACATTTAATAAAGTGGAGCAACTTATGATCTTATATTTTCAGGGACCTCGAGGGAAGCCTGGAGAACCTGGTCCCCCGGGCCCAGCAGGTCCTGAAGGTCCCAGAGGAGAGGGAGGTGTCATGGGCTTTCCAGGACCCAAAGGCACCAAGGGTGACATGGGTCCATCTGGATCACCTGTAAGTGACTACATTAACCACACAACTGTCTGTGAAGTTCCACATTATCACTGTTCCACATCATTGTCATCCAGAGAGTACATCTTGGTCTTTCTCGCTACACTCTTATCTAATTAAAGACTTGGAAGAGACCCCGAGAGTGTCAAAGACTGTAAGTTGGAATTCTGTGCAAGAAATTAACTGATGCCTTTGCTATATTTGGTGGATCAGGACAACTTATTTTAAGATTTCTTCTAACAAATTTAGTGGGGGAAAAATACAGATTGTTTGGAATCTGTCAATGCTGGGACATATTTTTAATGTTTGTGCATGTTTGAAGTAGATCTTTCATTTCCAAAAAATATTTATTTATTAAAAACTATTTAGTTGGGCCACATACTGAACTTGGAGGATAGAAATAATGTCTCTATCCTATAGTGTTAGTATCAATCTGATATCAGAACAAATTTTTGGATCGATACGATCAATATTTGGATTGATCTGTTTTCCTTTTCATCCGTCCTCATGTGTGCCATTCACGACATGTTCTTCTTTTTTAGTACTGAGTGAAATCTTGGCAGACGATAGAGGCGATACTGCCCCCATCGCTTCCTGAAGCGTATTGCAGTTACAAAAACACATTTACGTGATATTAGTATATGATGTGTCAATGATAAAATTGCCCATCGACAAATTTTTATAGTCGACGACATTATGATTATGCCGACGAATTGTTGCTTCAGTAATTAGGTGTATTATATATTTAGGAATTTAATATGCTTAGAAACCTTGTGGATCTTCACAACTTGGGTGAGATTTGCTGTATAAGATTCGGATTATGCAACAGATGTCTGACAGTAAGACATACAAAATGTAAAACAAAGTAGGCACCAGGTCCCAAGCATAACTAAGTGGCCTTATAATACACTGAAATTTTCCCCTAAAAAATGGTTCCTGTGTTCAATGCTATGCAGTGTTGCCTCTCAAGCTGCAAGAGATGGTTGGTTAGATGGCTGCGAGGTAGTGAAATGCTGTACTCCAAGTGCAGTATCAAATCGCACAAGTGTAGTATGAAATCACAGATGCCCTGCAATAGTTTTGTAAAATAAGGAAATATATATGAATCCTTTATCCCTGTGTCTTTCCCACATATTGTTACAGGGTCCAAAAGGTGAACCTGGAGATGGAGGAAGGTTAGAATCGGTAAGGATTATTTATAAACTGAGTTTTATAATTTTCTGCTTGTCAGTGCCTTATAAGCAATACTTTTTAAATTGAAAACTGTGTATACCTTGCCTTTAGATCTATGGTCCTCCAGGGCCACCAGGACCCCCAGGACCAGTTGGCCCAGCAGTAAGTCAGATATGCCGTGTAACTCTTATCTTTAAAAACAAAAGCAATGCATAACTGTAAAGGTGTTTTATGTGACACACCAGCCATGTTTTTAAATGATAAATAGAATGCTTACCTCCTTTCCTTATTGCCTTTAATACCCAGTTTGAGCACTCAAAGCATGTTTCTCGTCCACCCAATCACACACACATTCACACAGTGCTTATCTATGTCTAAGCAATTTATTTAGCATTTACATGCACATTCACATGGATACACTGTGGACAAATTGGGGTTCAGTATTTTACCCAAGAATACTTTGAAAGATGACTCAAAGAGCCGGGGATTGAGTAGCAAACTTCCTCAACAACCTCAGTATGATCTAATGAGCCTTCTAATATGGTCAAATACATAAACAACCAATACCATCAAAACCACCTGCTTAATATTGATGATTGGTGTAAAGTCTGGGACGAAGTTGGAGCCACAGACTGGAGCATTACTGCAGGGCCTCAAACAGTGCCCTGTGGTTTGAAATCTAAACTCCCCAAATTCCACCAACATGTTAAGTGTCCTAGCAGGGGGGACAGGAAGCTGGACCATCTGTACATGGTCTTGCGTTTATCTTGCCCTGTGGTCAGTGCCTCAGGTCAGTCAGGTCCCACACCTGCTTGTAACAAGCTGTATGTGGATGCTGCATGTGAAATTAGGATGACTCCCTTTGAACATCAAGTTCAATGCGTGGCTTGAAGGCCAAAATGGCAGATAGTTCCTGTGCTATCGGATGCAGTAATCAGCATTTATTTACAGCTGCCAGAAGGGTGTTGAGTATAGCACCAACATGTCAGGACACGTCTCTTTATCTGCCTTACAGGCCAAATCGCACTAATCTCCACAACAATCCAGGCTCTCAATGGTGGCTCATTTAAACTCCGGAATGGTTAACCTGATACTCGTAAAATACTCTCAACTTTACTGTTATGACGTGACGTTGATGTGACAAATTAGTACTACTCGAACTTTTGTAGTCATACACAGTGAAAGTCCAAGTCAACCAAGCATAAGATTTATGTGTGGTAGTTTATTTAAGGTAGCTATGCAGCACTTACCTTTGCTTTAATGATGAACACTTTCTTGTTCTTCAGCTTCTACCAGTGTTGGTCAAGTTACTTGAAAAAAGTAATTAGTCACTAATTACTGATTACTTCTCCAAAAAAGTAATCCCGTAACACGGCAGTAATGCTGCCCATCTCTGGCTTCCACATAGCAATATTATTTACCCATTCAAATTGAAAGTAGACATAGAAGTCCATAGTTTGAAAGGTTTCATCTTGGCATCAGTGTAAGGTGAGTGATTTTCTACAAGATACACATAGATGTCACTGAACTGGAGCTCTGGGAGAGTCATTGCCACTTTTAGGTATTTAAGGTATTTTAGGTATTTACATAAAGCTGCCAGAGCAAAATATGAATCACAAGTCCCCAAAATTCATTGTTTCTCTTCATATCTTTGTTTTTCGAGTAGTTGCTTGATATAGGTGAGAAAAACTTTTTTCCTACAGCACCACCTACTTCCACTTCTGACCATCACGATGGAGTAATGTTTTGCATTCCAGGGTAGTGCGTCAGTCATGTAACTGAAAACTCTGGATAGGTAATGCTGCTGGGGACTTCCCATGATGCACTTGGTGTTTCTTCTTCACTCACCTTTATTTCACTCACCATGTGTTTATACACAACTCTGAATTTAATCGTTACTTATTTTAAATCTTTGACTCTTGTCCTCCATGTCCTTTAATCCTGCCTTCCTCCACTCACCCCCTAACCAATCGCAGAAGATGGCTGCTCCTCCCTGAGCCTGGTTCTGCCGGAGGTTTCTTCCTGTTTAAAGGGAGTTTTTCCTTCCCACTGTCGCCATTGGAGTCGTTTGATTGTTTTCTCTGTTTTATTGTAGGGTCATTACCTTACAATATAAAGCACTTTAGCATGACTGTTGTTGTGATTTGGCACTATATAAAAAAAAGTGAATTGAAATAAATTCCACTGTTTTGTTCTATCCAGGGACCACAAGGACCATCAGGGCCTAAGGTGAGATACTATTTTGATAACAAACTATGATATTACCCAGTTTCTACATTTATTAAATTTGCCTTTAGTTATACGTTGTTAATATCATATCATCGATTTTATGAAAGAAAGTGTAAGGATTGTATTGTATCTCTTACCTTTTAACTCAGGGAGAGCCAGGAATTGGAATCCGAGGAGAAAAGGGAGCGACAGGTCAGAAAGGCGACAAGGGAGACAGAGGCCATCTTGGACTTCCTGTAAGTTCACTGGACATTCTGTCTGTTCATAATAACCAACATTCAAAATACACCTTAGCTCTCTCATATTGAAAATTGATGCAAATGATGTTTGAGTTGATTTGTAATGGGATAATCTGAAAATGAATTTTGTCACTTTGAGTTTTTATTCTTTCACACTGGTTTGTACTCAAATTAAAAAAAAACATCAGTTTTAGGTCAAACTTTTACATCAAACTACCAAAACTCTTGAACCACTGGCACAATCAAAAAAAATCAGCGGTACCTTCAACTCTGTGCTTTTTCAGTGATATTAGGGTCATTACAGTAATGCCAGGCAGGCCACGACAATCTCTGCAAACAACACAGAAAACAACAAAAACAAACCTTTTTCTTTTAAAAAAACAGTAAAAAAAAAACCTCAAACTGTCAGATAAACAAACGTCGTCACACTCACTCACTTTCTCTTCTCTCAACCAACCTTTGGCTGCTGTGACCCTATGCCTTGAATTACTGTAATCATCCTAATATTGCTGAAATGAGTCACCGTGTTCAGGAACCATTGAAATTCTTACAATTTAGCTGCTGGTTCATGAGTTACAGGAAATACAGATGTTGAAAAAAATGTTGCAAAACACCAGAGAAAGGTTCAAAGGCTTTAGAGGGCTGACGACACCATTTCTGTTGCTCTAAGTCACTAATAGATTGAGGAATTGAGTTTTTCACATGATAGCAAGATGTTGTTGCATTATCATTAATTATGAAATTATTGGCTCTATCAAGGTCCCAAGGATTTGCTTTGTAAGTTGAATTTTGGATTCCTGTTTTTATTTCTCTGATAATAATAAGCTGTAGCCCTTATTTCTTTCTTATCCTAGTGATTATTTTTAGACAGTGGAATAATGTTGAACTTTAGGCCCTGGTGTGATTTTAATACTCTTTATATTTTTATTTAAATGTATTTTTGCTGTCTTTGCCTTGACACCTTAATTTAGTGTTGCCTTGTCTCTTCTTGTCTTGATGCTAATTATCTTTTGTTTACTTCTCGTTTTATTTTTAAGGCTAGTTTTCAGGTTCAGCAAACAGAGTCTAACAACTCTTACTTTTCAGTTCTAAAATAGGTTAATCATACTTACTTAAATCAACTGTGAGTATGTCCACCTTGAATATATGTGTGAGTACAAGAAGAAAGCCATTATCAGAGGAGCTCCTGTACCAGGAGGTATTACTTAAAGCTTGAATTTTAAGAGATAGAGCTGAACAATTTTATTTCATCGTGCTAGCGAGCGCGATGGAGTGAACACGCTTTTTTCAGAGCTGCTGCACGTTCCAGCGTAAATTGCATCAAAAATAGGCACCTAAGTTGCCAATCTGCTCTTAAAGACAATCTTAAACTTTTAAACAAAGTCCCTACGGATACAAATCCAAGAAAGTTGCTTTTATGGCTGCAAATGTGCGGAGATACAAATACGAGGCTTCGTCGACAGCTAAGACCAGTGCAGCCGCGGGTAAAAGTTGTGACAACACCGCTAGCCAAACACCCAAGTCGGCACCAATAGCTAAAATGGATGTGGCAGACCTCAAGACGGACATACTTACCTCCTTGCGACAAGATATCTCCGCCATCATCCAGCAGGAAGTCAGGACTGCTCTGGCTGACAGCTTTGACTCGTTGAAAAGGGATATCCAAGACGTGAAGGCTTGGATCAGTCACACCGATCCGGATTATCGGTGTGACTGAAACCCAGGGATCCAGCTCTCCGGCGGCATGCTCAAAGAGGTGTTTCAGCTTGACAGAGAGGTCCATGTGGAAAGATCTCATCGTAGCCTGACTCAACCCGGGGATACTCCACGTGCTATCATTCCTAAATTAAACAGCCGAGGAGACGCAGTGGACATCCTCAGGAGAGCACGCAGAGGAAAACTACACTTCAAAGGAAACCCAATCGCCATATTCCCCAACTACACGGCCAGCGTGGCGAAAGCCAGATTCCGTGTCACTTACAACAATGTTGAAAAGGAGTTTGTGGATGCTGCCAAAGCCATGGATTATGTCAAGGAAAACATACTTTCTCCAGCCATGCTGAACCATGACTGTCTTATCTCCTGATCCAAGGTGGAAGGTAACTCGGAGTTCTCTATGTCAGTAAGCTACATCACTGTGCCTGATCGTAACTAAGTCGTGCAGGGCCTGAGTTCTAATATTGTTTGAGCAGACAGCACTGAGATTTGTTGGTGGCACTAAGACTGCTCCCCTGCTTTCCCCCGAACTTCAGTTCATCATTCCATATGAAGACATCTAAACTTGAATTAGCTGCACTCGGGGTCCCTTTGACTTTCTGTCCTGCTGTTGCTATACCTGTTCAGGTCCCTTGTTCTCCCGGGGATTATTTGATGGGTAAAAAACTTTCACAAAGTGGTTTATATATTATTTTCTGGTTTGTTGGTTTGATGGTTCTTTTTGTATTGCCCTATGCTAAACAAAACCTTGGGTCATCATGGAGTTCAAAATTATTTGTGCCTCTCAGATATCTCTCAAACTTAACCCTAAACAGTCAAGATAGATTCAAGTCAAGATTTGCTTAAAGTCATAAGTTATAATGTCAAAGGCTTCCACAGCACTATCAAAAGGAAAAAATTACTTGGCCAGCTAAAAAGTTTCAATTATCATATAGCTTTTTTGCAGGAGATGCATTTATCTGATGTTGAGCATGACAAGAAGGTCGTGGGCACAACAAGTGTTTTATTCATCTCACAAATCTGGCAGGAAAAGAGGTGTGGCTATCCTAGTACACAAACAGATCAATTTCACCCCACTCACTACATATAGAGACCCAGATGGAAGGTACATTATGGTCAACGGCTCTATCGATGGAGTACTGGTTTCCCTCATCAATATCTATGCCCCTAATGAGGATGAGCCAAAGTTCATACATACAATTTTTAATATAGTGCTTCAAAAATGCTCTGGTATTTTATTGCTTTTAGGGGATTTTAACTGTGTCTTGTCACCTTATATGGATAAACAACCAAGTTCAAAAAGCCATGCGTCACAAATGAGTAAAGCTCTAAAATACTTAACAACTGAACTGGGACTGATTGATGTTTGGAGAAATAGGTTTCCTAGAGTCAGAGATTATACTTTTTACTCACATAGACATGCATCCTATTCCAGGATAGATTTCTTTTTTACCTCTAAAATAGAAGAGCATAGAATTAACAATATTGAAATTTTACCAATTACACTATCTGACCATGCACCACTATCGCTCTCATGGGACTTAGGATTGACACCAAAACTAAATCTTTGGCAATTAAATGCCTCACTCCTAAGTGATAGCCAGTCTTGTGAGTTCATACATACTGAACTAAATACTTAGAGTTGAATACAACTCCAGAGATATCGCCCTGGCATACATTAGAGGTCGCATAATATCATTCGCAAGTGCCAGGGAAAAAAAAGAGAGGCCAGGCGGTGTGAATTGGAGGTCAAAATAAAACACCTAGAGCAACAATACAAAAAAGCACAAACAGCCAATTTGCTTTCCGATCTCAAAGTGTTGCTTAGTGAGCTTAATAGTTTAATAAACGAAAAAATTGAGGGCAATTTAAGATTCATTAAACAAAAGTACTATGAACAGGGTAGTAGGGCTAGCAGATTGCTGGCAATAAGACTCAGAAAACAGCAATCTTGTAATATGGTTCAAAAGTTGAAGTCGGATCAAACCCTAATTACCAAACCAAATCAAATTGCAAATTGCTTTGCCAATTTTTTTGAGTCATTATATAAAAATTCAGATACATGTAAATATGACAATAAACTATCTGATTTCTTAGAAAAGATCAATTTAAAAACACTGCCGGAATCTGTAGCAAAAGAGTTAGATGAACCAATTCGAGAACAAGATAAACAAGAACAATTTTACAGGTGATTTCAAACCTTAAAACTAAAAAAAGTCC
Source organism: Oreochromis niloticus (assembly GCF_001858045.2). Taxonomy (NCBI): domain Eukaryota; kingdom Metazoa; phylum Chordata; class Actinopteri; order Cichliformes; family Cichlidae; genus Oreochromis; species Oreochromis niloticus. The sequence continues at coordinate 34,693,113 of NC_031978.2, read as the reverse complement.
TGGCCCTGATGGTTTTATTAATGAATTTTTAAAAAAAAACTTAAGGACAAAGTCGCCCCCTTAATACTAAAAGCATACCACTGCGCTCTGCAGACTGGGACTATGGCGCCTTCCTGGAATGATGCTACAGTTGTCGTAATCCATAAAGAGGGCAAGGACCCCACAAGTTGTCAATCATACACGCCAGTCTCATTACTCAATACTGATTTGCGCATTCTCACCACGATCTTAGCCAAAAGAGTTATTACACATTTTATAAATCACGATCAAACGGGATTCATTGCAGGAAGGCACTATGGGGACAATGTTCGTAGATTGTTGAACTTAATGTCTTTGTACAAGACCAAACAAGAAGAAACAATGATTCTGTCTCTTGATGCGCAAAAAGCATTCGACAGAGTTTCCTGGCAGTACTTGGGCCATACACTTGAAAGATTTACATTTGGGCCAAACTTAATTAAATGGATACAGATTCTTTACTCCAACCCAATGGCGGCTGTACAGGTAAATGGAACAATGTCAACCAGATTCTCACTAGAACGTGGGTGTAGACAGGGATGCCCACTGTCGCCCCTGCTGTTCGATATAAGTATTGAGTCTCTGGCGCAGTTGATTAGAGATGAACATGAAATTCTGGGCCTTTCAATTAATGGAGAACAGCATAAATTGTCCATCTATGCAGATGACGTACTTTTATACATTTCAAATCCTGCAGTTAGTGTACCTCATTTAAAAGAAATTATTAGCAAATACAGTTACCTCTCCGGTTACAAAGTTAATATTGACAAAACATTGGCAATGGACGTAGGAGGAAACATTTCACAAACATTCAAGGAGCAATGTGGCTTTAAATGGCCAAACGAAGGTATCGAGTATTTAGGAATTCAAATTCCTCACTCAATATCAGATTTGTTTAAAGTAAATTGTGAAGTAGTTGCAACAATAAAAAAAGATTTAGAGAGGTGGACAGTCCTACCTCTGTCTTTCTTGGGTCGGATCGAGAGTATACGTATGAATGTATTACCAAGACTTCTATACCTTTTTCAAATGCTGCCTATAAACGTTCCCAGCTCCACATTTGATAATTTAGAGAAACTTTTTTCCAAATTTATATGGCAAGGCAAACGCCCAAGGATCAAGTTTCAAACATTAAAACTGTCAAAACTGCAGGGGGGATTGGCTGTTCCAAATCTGAAATATTATTTCTGGGCAGCTCAGATGAGACCCCTGACTGTATGGATATGGGATCTGTCTGAAACTCAGTGGTTAAACATTGAGAAGAAAATATGCGAAAGACCATTGGAATCCCTGCTTTTTTCTAATATTTCAATTAAAAATGTGCATATGGGGGAATGGACAGGGTAATACTAAAGATTTGGCATAGAATCAAACAATCATTTGGTCTTCCAAAAGAAATTTCAATTTTATCAAGCTTTTCCTCCCTGCAGGGTTTTTCTCCTATTGTGGAAGACTCTGGCTTCAAAACATGTACAAATAATGGGCTTCATAAACTTTGTCATGTTGTGAGGAATGGGCACCTGAGTTCATTTGAACAGTTGAGAGGTCAGTTTCAGCTTCCTTCTTCTGACTTTTTTAGATTTCTGCAGCTAAGACATTTTTTGACAAAACATAAAGAATGGAAGCAAGTTTTGGAGCCCTCACCCACTGAAATATTTTTAGAAATATTTCCTCAAAGTAATTCCTCCCCAAAATTGATCAGCAATTTTTATAACGCATTTACGAGTTTCAATACAAGTGCAACTTTGAATATTAAGGCAATGTGGGAAGCTGAGACTGGCACTCAAATCTCAGAGGACACTTGGGAAGAGGTGTTCGGTGAAGCCCAGCTTGTGACTATTTCTGGGCTGTGGAGAGAATTGAAATGGAAGGTGGTCATGAGATATTTTAGAACCCCAGAGATAATTGCTAAAATGAACCCTACAAATCCTGACACTTGCTGACGAAATTGTGGTACTTACTTAGGAACCCACTCTCACATATTCTGGTCATGCCCAAAAATTTGCTCATTTTGGAATGACATATTTAAAGCTCTCAATACAGTTTTCCAACAACGGTTAACAAAAGACCAACAGTTAGCCATTTTAGGAGTATAACTAAATGGTTATACTCAATAACAAACAATATCTCTTAAGAATCTTGCTTACAGCAGCACTAAAGTGTATCACTATTTGGCTGAATCATGACCCACCTTCATATAATATGTGGATTGATAAAGTAAGAGAGATTTACCAGATGGAGGAAATAACATGCTCTGCGGATTCAGAGAGAATTGTTCACTGAGCGTTGACAACCCATACATGCTTTACTGTTTCAATAATTTAGCATAGGTTTATTTCATTTTGTTCATTTATGGCTACTAAGATTGTCAAATCGTATTTAATATTACATGAAGCTTTTTTTTGTTTGTTTCTTTTTTGTTTTTTGTTTTGTTTTGCTTCCTAGTATTGTTTTGCGTTTCCTTATTGCATCTTTTATTTTAATCTGTACTTCTGCATTGCTGTTCCTGTAACTGTCCTACTTGTGAACATTGACAAGTACAAGTTGCAATGTTGTAAATTATAATAAAAACTGAATTAAAAAACAAACAAACACGTACCTGTGTATTAGTCAGACCAACCAACACTGGTTTAAGTGATGTTCAGTGGAACATGCTGAGGTCCTTGGTTTTAACTGAGACATTATAATACAGCACGTAAAATAAGCATTGAATATATTTCTAAAGGTGCTATTGACATGAAATTCTCACCAGATTTAGTAACAACCCATTCAATTCACACATCCAAAACAACTCAAACCATAAATGTTCATAAATTATGTGTACTAATCAAAAAGGAGTGTTATGGAAGTTTAGTGCATTAAATAAAAGAGGTCACACTGCTCAGTTTCCTTTTTTCCTTTTAGCGCTTTATTCTTGCAAGAAGGAATTCAGCTACCACGAGGCACTTGTGGGGTTGTAGTGAGGATACAAACTGACCCTCCTTATAAGGGGTCCTCCCCCATCTTTACTACTCCTCCTCTGTAAGGCAGAAACACATTCACTTTACACAGGTCACCTACAGTTCAACAGCATATATGAAACAGAAAAATTAAACCAGCTAAATTTCTTGTCCAGAGAAAGGAAGTATGGCAAATTGAAATTTAAAGGGCTGTAAAGCCAGAAATGCACCAGGTGATCCGGGCGTTGGCATCTTTCATGCGGTGAAGCCATTGCTGCGGGGTGTGGTCTGAGCAGAGGATGAACGAGCGCCCCAGCAGGTAATAACAAAGAGAGTTGACCATCAAGGTGTCAGTCTGGAGGATAAAAGGGAGGGAAAAGTCAGGGCTGTGAGCAGCTGCTCCCCACAGAGAGCCTTTTTTACCTGCACAAACTCCACCTGGCATGGCTCCGTCCACTGGACCAGGTCTGGAGCACCCATTCGGGTGAGATCGGTTAAGGGCATGGTCAGGTCTGCAAACCCAGGCACGAACTGGTGGTAGTACCCTGCCTGCCCCAATAACCGTCTCACTTCCTTTTTGATCTTGGCGATTGCTGTTGTTTTTTCCCATCTGTGGACACACCTGCCTGCCCCCAAGTGCTACCCAAGATACTGTACCTCCCTCCGTCCAATTGCACACTTCTTCGGGTTGGCCATGAGCCCCACCTGCCTCAGGGACTCCAGGACTGCAGCCACCCGCTGCACATGCTCCTGTTGTGTGTCACAATGAATGATAACATCATCCAAGTAGGCAGCAGCATATACAGCGTGCAGCCACAGCACCCAGTCCATGAGGCGCTGGAAGGTGGCCTGGGCTCCGAACAAGCCAAACAGAAGGGTGATGAACTGATACGAACCGTGCGGAGTAGAGAAGGCCTTTTTTTCCTTGGACTTTGCAGATAAGGGAATGTGCCAAATAGCCCTTGGTTAAATCCAGTTTTGTGAAAAAGCGGGCCATGCCCAACCAGTCCAGGAGCTTGTCGAAACGGGCTTGGGGTAAGCATCAAAGCGTGACACCTCACTCACTTTGCAATAGTCTACACAGAACGGGATAGACCCATCCTTCTTCATGACCAGAACAATAGGGCTACACCACGCTGTTTGACTCTTCTATTACTCCCATCCACAGCATCTCGGCCAATTCCCTCTGAACAATTTGACTTTTATGTTCAGGTAGCCTGTATGGCCGTGAACGCGCCATCACGCAAGGTTGCGTATGAAAATGATGCTCGATGAGAGTCATATGGCCGGGCGGGGGGGAGAACACGTCTGCAAAACAGTGTTGCAAACCGTCAATATCTGCTCTCTGGGCCTGTGCGACATGGTTATCACAATGGAGGGAGGCGGGAATGGTGGTATTTGGCACCTCTGGCCCCAACTCGTCTCTGTCATTCACCAGGCTCACCAGAGAAGCGGCTTCAGTCTCTCTCCATGGTGATATATCTGCGTGGTCCCTCCATTGTCCGACCGTATCACTTCATAGTCGACGTCCCCTACTCGCTGTGCGACCACCAAGGGCCCTTGCTACTTGGCGTGTAATTCTGAGCTGAAGAAGGGAAGCAATACAAGCACTTTATCTCCCTGTTAAAATTGCCTGATTCTAGCCCCTCCGTTGTATAGATGTTGCGGACATCACGCGAATTCTCCCGTGACAACTTCCCGAAAGTGTGGAGTTTTGCTCGCAGATCCAGAACATACTGAATCTTATTTTTCATGGGGCTCAGACCTTCCTCCAGTTTTCTTTAATAAGGTTGAGCATGCCTTGCAGCTTCTTGAAAATCCCATGGTGGAGGCCTGGGGCACCTCCCACACTGCAAACAACAGAGGGTCTAACCAGCGATCTCAATTATGGTCATCCTCGTGAATGAGCTTCCGAGTCATGGACTTTAAAGTCTTATTCAGCCGCTCCACCACTCCATCAGTCTGAGGGTGGTAGATGCTTGTCTGAACAGATTTAATGCCTATCAAATCCAGTTCTTTGATATTCTTTTACTGACAGAGAATGGTTCTGGAAGTGAGTGGTTCTGGAATCTGCTCCTTTTTCTGTAAAGGACAGAATAGGAAAACACCTCTCTGCGACGCCTCAATAATCTAATATGTTCATGGATTGTTCTTTCAGTTATTCAAAGTTGGTTCAGAATATCATGTTCTGGGCTCTATGATCTACAGGATTAGTGTATTTATTATTTATGTGTGTAAGCATGTTTGCATTTACCCCTCCGCACTCCAAGCCATTTTCCTACATTTTCCTCCTATATATGAACGAAGCTTATGGCCTTCACAAGACTGAGTAGCAATTCCTATGAGCACAATTGCAATGTGTGTATGAAAACTAATTATAACTGCTTATTCTAGTAAAAGAAATAAAAAAGAAATCAAACATTTTCAATCTTAAGCATCTTCCCTTTTTCACAAAAGCATATGTTTCATTCAGCCTACTGTCCCACCGTTTCCCCTTTAGTGTGGTTCTCAGCTTCTCATAAACACAGATATTTTATCTTCTAACCGGGATTTATTTTATTTCAATCAGTTAAGCTTAACATGAAGACAATTATTTCTGCGTAAGTTTTACCGTAGGTAAGCTATCAAGCACACAAAAAGTCATACACTGATCATATAATCCATTGTTTCAAATTAAACCTAAAATTCCCCCCCTTTTTGACACATTTTATGTGTCACACAAGATGAAAAGGCTTCACCACATCTAATTAAAAGAAAAAGGTTCGTCATATTATTTCTCAGAACACCTCAGCGTTACTCCTCTCGAGTATATTTGCTCCAGGCCTGCAAACCTGTGTTAAGAAATGAAATCAGTTCAATTCTGTTGAACTCCTGGTTCCACCCAGAGCCTACATCCACAGAACTACCTAGAAACAAAACCTATGTGTTAACATGAACTTCACATTTGAAAACCCCATTTTTGTTTTTTATTTTTATTTTTGTTTTTTTTGTTTGTTTTTTTACTTTGCTCTTGTTTTCCTGCAGTACCATGTCCTATCGCAAGCCCCTACTGGTTGTGCTCTCTTTTTAATAATTTACTGTTTTAAAGGGAAAAAACCTCAGTCAACAAACCAATGTTTGTTATTCCATACCTGTATTTTGAATGTGACAAGTCTACCACTCCCCTATGTAATTCATAAATGTTGCTTTGGTTCTGACTATTTTCCTCTATAAAATTTAATTGACTTCTACAATGGCCTGCTATGGTTAGTGGTAACATGAGTGATATCAAAAATTTTCTTAAAACAAACATCAGCAACCCAAAATTAGCAGCCAAAGGGTTAAGTCTGCAGTTCCACACTCTCATGTGAAGCTACAGTCTCTCTTATCCTCCTGCTGCTACCGAAAGCAAAACAAAGCAAAGCAAAGCATCCACCCTTTTCTTACCGGCATTGTGAATTGTTTGTCAACATTTACTCATCTTAACGTTGGTCCAGTCTTTGTCTCAGTGTCAAGTCAGTCAACACTTTAGACCCCATCCTCAGTCCATCACAGTCCAGTCACACACATTCATGCACACGCACTCACCTGCATTCACACTAGATATTGCTGATAGTGGAGACTCACGCGCAACCTATTCCAGTCTCCATCACCAGCAAGATGACGTCATCATTTTTAAAAGAAAAAACAATTGTTTATGATTTTGGACTGGATTGACTCGCTGCAATCCTTTTAGACAGGGACTCACACTCTGATCGGGTCCCCACAGGTAGCCTTCTCCTCAGCCCATGGTAATCTGGAAAAGCTCACCTTATATTTGCTCTCACGAAAATGTTTTACAGCGTTGTTAATTCAATCTTGCAGGCCTGCTTAGAACAAAAACGAGAAAGAGAGAGTTGATTATTAAATCATCAAAACACAAAACATCATCACCATAAGGGTGACACCTGACAGGTTTTCTCTAAGTGCACTGTTACAAAAATAATGGGCCCAGTTCTGGACATGTCCATGTATAGAAAAACTCCCTCTGTTGAAAACAGGAGAACAACCCAAACCTAACTGGCAGAATTAACCTCTCACTAAAACAAAAACCCCAAAAATCTGCTAGATTAATCACAGAAAAGTTTTTGCTTACTAGTGTAGCAATATGTTGTGGGAATTAGAACTTCGGGGCCATAAAGGTTTTGCCCTACTCATGGCTTAACTAATACTTACATGGTCTGAAATCAGACTTAAAAATCACTACCTCTGTTCATTTTCCCCACATCATATTTAGTGGTTGCCCTCAGGTGCTCCAGCGTCCTGGAAAGTCTGAGGTACACTGACATAGTTTCACCTGCTAAATACACAGAAAGTTTTGTTAGCAGCCGCACAGTTCGCACAACACTAATATTGCCCATTAAGCACTTCCTAAACACTTTATGAAAATGTATCATCACTAAATTATAAATTTCTTCTCCATTTATAATTTCTCCACTGCATTTTAGCCACAGACTTTATTTAATTTTCCTGTACCATGCTATCGTATATTTTACCAAGCAATTCTTCTCACACAGTCATGGGTATGTTTCTCTCAGTGCAAGCTTCACTCATACATTCAAACAGGAAACTCAGTTTTTTCTTTTTTCTTTTTTTTTGTCTCCACTCATTCAACTAATTTGCATATTGAGTCATATCTCAAGAAGTTGCCATGACAACAAATGCATATTCAAAACATTACCACAAAATTAAATTATTTTTATTTTTTCTTTCTATAGTAATCACTTCTTTTGCTCAATCAGCACAAGACCATTTCCAATTTCCTATTTTAAAATCAAATTTATTATCTGATCACCGTTTGGTAATACCCCTATATTTTCCTTCTCACAAAAGTCACTGGTTGTCGTGGTGTGTGAAAGAAGCGGACTCGAACACAGATCTCCTTTGCAATGAGACAGTGAATTTATTTACAGTGTGAAAAAAATAACAGTCCAGTGTGAAATCCCTCGGCCGTGGCTCCCCGTGGTCAATTCACCCAGCTCCCGTGTTCTCCTCTCCATCTCCTGGTGCGAAAGACAAAAAAAGAGTAAGAAGCAATTCGAAAGCGAGTTGGAAAGAGCACACGATCAAAACACTACTAACGAGCTTAGTCTAATGATCCAGCGCTGACTGAAGCCTGGTCACAGCATTAAATACACCGGGGTCTGATGGCGGATAATTCACGGCAGCTGGTGAATGTTAATTAATCGGCGGTGTGCCGAAACTCCGAACGGAGCTACTTCCGGGTTGGCGGACCTGCCTCCGGGGAAGCGTGGCTCCATCAAAATAAACACAAACATAAACGATCAGGTCGCCCAGCAGGGCTGGTCAGACCATGACACCGGTTGTCCTGCAACTTCTTGAGTTATTCCTCTGCAATGGATAACCTCAGCATTTAAGTCTGTTAAATCTACACTATTTAGCATTTATGTGATATATTAACGTCTTGATGCATTCTCAATCATCCAGGAAAGTAAATCTCCAAAAGTTGAATCTGTTCATCTGGACGTAGCGTTTTGTGGGAGAAACGTTTCGTCACTCATCCAAGTGACTTCTTCAGTCTCAGCTGACTGCAGGTTTCCCCAAACCTTATAAACAGTACATTTGCATAATGACTGAAACCAGCCCACTGAAGGAACAATGGGCTGTGAGGTCAGTTCCTTAATCATAAGTATGCAAATTCCCATGACCATTGATCAACAATCACTGACCAAAACCCACTGATCAAAGAACACTGATCAATGGCCATGAAATCTCTGTGGCTTTTAAACCCCAAAATACGCTGCGCCAAAAACTGGTCCACCCCAAGGATCGGGTCCCCCGACACAAACAGAGTAACATAGTGTACGCTGTTAAGTGCCAGGAGGATTGCCAGGATTTATACATCGGGGAAACCAAACAACCTCTAGCGAAGCGGATGGCACAACACAGAAGAGCAACCTCGTCAGGCCAGGACTCTGCAGTTTATTTACACCTACAGGCCAGTGGACACTCTTTCAATGATGAGGATGTACACATCCTGGACAGGGAGGAACGCTGGTTTGAGCGCGGAGTCAAGGAGGCCATTTACGTGAAAAGGGAAAGACCATCTCTGAATCGAGGAGGGGGCCTAAGGGTACATCTTTCGCCATCTTACAATGCTGTGATTGCAGCCATTCCCCAACTCTCTGTGAATGGTACTCATGGCCATTGATCAGTGTTCTTTGATCAGTGGGTTTTGGTCAGTGATTGTTGATCAATGGTCATGGGAATTTGCATAATTATGATTAAGGAACTGACCTCACAGCCCATTGTTCCTTCAGTGGGCTGGTTTCAGTCATTATGCAAATGTACTGTTTATAAGGTTTGGGGAAACCTGCAGTCAGCTGAGACTGAAGAAGTCACTTGGATGAGTGACGAAACGTTTCTCCCACAAAACGCTACGTCCAGATGAACAGATTCAACTTTTGGTGATATATTAACGTTCATGAGTGTAAGCTGGTCTTCATTGCATGTATGGGTTTGTATTCAGATTAATGCACGCATATTTACGCTGAGCTGTGGATTCAAACTGTCTCGCCCTGCTCCTGATTCTCTCCAAAAATAATTTCACATGTGACAATTTGTATATGTGTGTTTTCTATTCATTTATATAATTATTAGTTTATTTATTTCTTCATTTCTTCATTTATTTTATTTACCTTTCTGTTGCGATGCTCTGGACATTTCTAAACCTCCACAAGTTCAGCCTCAATTTTCAACCCAATTTTCATATGCTCTCACTTTAACAAGACCAGCCTTTGCCTCTCACCGGTCCTCGTCCCCTCTTCTCACACTTTCCTGTGTGTCCTCCCAAATCTCCAGCAACACAGGCCCAAATCAGGTGTTTCTTCTTCTCTGTTCATTCTCTCTTCCTCTTTTCAGTCTCTTTTTGCCGCTTAACTCCCAGCATGGCAAATATGAACCTCAGACAGTCCCATCAAGTGCTTTCACAAAATGACGTCACTGGTACACTTCCCAGCTTGTGATTACGAGCGCATGTCTCCATCAACGATGGTATTCGTACATGCTGCTGGACCCTTCAGAGTTTTAGGTCGGTCCTGCTGTCTGTTGCCTGCTGTTAATTCTTCAAGTCCACGGTGTTGCTCTGTCTGTCTTCTGCCTTCAGGAAGATATTGACCGTCCTTTAAGCTTCTTCTCAGGATAAGGACAGGATGAGAGGTGAAACTGAAATTTCAGCCAAAGCCTGGCCTGTTTGTCATTCCAATTATATTGAGCTATGATTTTGTTCTGGCTGCTGTACTCATGTTGGAGGTTGAGCCAAGTCCATGGCACCTGTATTAACACACTAAGACATTTATTTAATATCATTTGCATTAGTAGTTATTAACACTTTCATTCTCTAATTCTTCTATTTAAATTTTTTAAGACGTCTCTCTCTCACGTTGCACACACACCAGGCAATTTCCTGCCTGCAAACATTTCACTTCCTGTCACAGACACACACACTCACCCAGTGCTTCTTACAGACACACACACACTTCCCTTGCTCCTCAATTTCAGCCACACACACAAACTGAACAGCTTCACACAAGCATATACTAAAGTTTTTACACTTGCAAGCATTACCAAAAAAGAAATCTTTCACATCAAAATCCTCAGCATGGTTAACAGACTTCCTTTGAAACAAATCTTCAGCACAATTAACATAGTTTTTCAGAGCAGATCACAATTCTTTCAGCTCAGCTCTGCGGCACAATTCACACAATCCTTTCAGCAGCATTTTAGCACACTTCACTCAACTCATTTAACAGATCTTCTCACACACACGCCACACCCTTTTCTATCACACTTTCAAAAACAATATGCACTTCTGACCATTCACCCAAAGAATTTTTGGATGGAATTTTACACTTCCCTATATATTCACATGTTTATAAAGACACCAAATGCCAAGATACATTATTTCCATTTCCATAACACACTTTACATCATCCTGTACTGGTACCAGTTTTCCCTACACAATTTCGACAAATTTAAAAGCCTATATGCCCAGATCCCACCTTGCTGATCAATCAACCCGTTTCTGTCCCGGACAGGGGCCAGATTTCTAAGTCCTATATTAATTTAAAAGCATTTCCCGCAGCTTGACCGGAAGCTTTACTTTACCGGCTCTCTCGCCTGAAGCTTCGCTTCACCCGCCACTCTACGTTGAGGTGGTCATGCCTGAGGCCCGGCCTCTTCACTCAAACAATGCACAGAAAGTGGTCCCTGACCACTGGCCGTTAACCAAGGTCCCAAGTCTTGGCAGTGGCTAAATGAGATGGCCTGACGCCGCAGGACCTTGCCCCGCGTCCGAAGCAAAGGGGGGGGTTCTCACCCCTGAACTTGTGTGCACTCTTAGGAGTCCCACTCCAGTCCTAAATTAATTTAAATAAATTTAAAAACACCACTGGGGACTCTAACCACCAGTTTACTGATGTCCAGGCCTAGCCTTCTGACCAAAAGGGACTCCAACCCTGAAACAAATGCCAAATTCCCTACTCTAATCTGTTTTTCTTGTCTTACACAACACAATTCACATTACACACAACCCACCAACTTTAAAATTCACCCTAACATTAACAGCAATAAATTTTCATCAGATATTTCCCCAGACTTTACTTTTATTTGTCACAAATTACCCAAAATCACCATGGACATTTACCAGAAATCTACTGAACCAATTTTATAATTTAGTTTAATTTCACCACTACTGAGCCAATTTAACGGTGAAGATCATTAACTCGGCGAACAGATAATTTAGAATTCATCCAATATGCACAGTTTGCTTTTTTCAACAGGTGGTGCTTACCTTTAAATTCGGACCGGTCCTCTGTTCACCTCATTTCACGATCCCACCTTTGGCCAAATTTGTCCTCTCAGCCGTAAAAGAATCCGGGTTAACAGCACCAATTATCAAATCTGGTTCTTTGATATTCTTTTACTGACAGAGAAAGACCCCGACTCAGTGTGGTCAAAGCTCAAAAATCATCTTTATTCTACATTTCCGGAAAAGGAGAGCTGCAGACGCTAGCAAGCATCAACAGGTCTCAAGCATTACAAGCCGAATGGGTATAATATAGTTCTGTTATACGTCACACATAGTCACACATAGTCACACATAGTTTCAATCAAAACAACTCCTGCGCTGCACTCTACCTAGTTTCGCTTCCTGTCTACATCCTGTTCCTTTGCAACGGTGCACAAAGCGTGCAGAGTTTCCTGTCTTAGACAGTACTCTGTGACCTTTCGCACACCTTATAACTCAAAGTGGCGTTTTACTACACTGGCCTCTCTAAAACAATATAAACAGAAAATAAGCACTAAGAATATATATTTATTCCGTAACATGCCCAATAATTGGTACAGCTCTTTTAGTGTGCGAGACATGAACAATGTGCCCTGGTCAGTCAATATCTCTTTCGGGATGCCGACTTGGGAGATGACCTGCAACAGCGCCTGCGCAGCGGCACTGCTTCTGGGTATTGCGTTACATAATCCACCAGAACTAAATACAAAGCAATAGCTGCGTCACGACGTGGTGACGCAAACTAGAGGAAAAACCTTTTTTCCTGAGAGCTCTCTGTTATACTCTTGATCTGCAAGGCCCCCCAACCCCTATACAAGAAGTCTGTTTCAGCTTTGGTCCTATGAGTCTTACCCAATAGGTATGCAGAGGTCAACTGCTAACCCTGATAAGAAGAAAACTGAGTAGCCTTGCAGGTCAAATTCTGTCAGTCCCATCGGTTTACGGTAGCTCCCCTATTGATCGTGGCACTTGTAATTTCTGAGGAAAGGGCCCAAGGGAAGATTATTTTAACAGGCTAGGGTAAACTGTAAAAGCTATTTGCACTGATCAAAAACAATACTCAGACTTTTACCTTTACTGTTTAACAAAGAGTTAAAAAGCGAAGGTCCACAATTTAGACTTTAATTGCCAGAAAGCAAAAGCAAAGGCAAATAGTAATAATCATAAAACACTTGAACTATATGTAAACTATACGTATCTAATTAACCTGCTCTGAGCTAATGCTGATTTTGTTCTTATCTTTGGTGAGGAGAGCTTGGAGAAAGGATGAGCACAACCTAAAGATACACTTATCCCCGTGTTCTGAGTTGATGGTAATCACCCTACAGGAAAGCAGCTGGGGATTCAGTGGGAGTAAGATGTAAACCAAACTCCTTCTGAATGAACCATCACAGCAAAATCGAGCAGATGAAAAGCCAAAAAGTACAAAACCAGTTTGCAGGTTCACAGTTCAGGCTGTAGCTTTCCACTGTGAACCAATCTTCTGAACTGCTCATCTCATAGAAGACAAAAGGGTAGAACCCCAAATCGCCCCTCACTTTTATACTGCTCACCCTTTCTCCCCACTTGCCCACTGGACATCACATCTGAAGTGACATCTAACCTCACCCCTGGGGATATCCAATGACATTATTAACATCTAATCGCCCGATGTCCTCCCACACGTTATCATCCTCTCTCTATCTAACTTACATGATTTAACACAAAGTTTAAACTTTCAACTTTAAAACCACTTCATTACATTTTCATCTGTCATCTGTCATTCTTAACATAGAAAATTTATTTACACATTCAGTCACATATCAATACAATTCACTTCATGTTTCATTTAGTTTATGTATTTCTACTTCAGTTAGATTTGTGTTTACCACATTTTCACATGAACATTCATTGTAACATCATCTCAGTGAGGCCTGTTATTAGAATCATTGTTATTCTATTTTCTTATTCATTATACTGGTTAACTTAAACATATTTACAACTAATTAACGATCAGTAAAACCACATATAAATGATGGTTCCGAGTTTGACAGTTACAATCCTTTTTTCTCTCCTTCTCCTCTTACCTCTTACATGAATCCCATCATGCTCTTTCTCTCTCTGTGACCTTTTACACAGATAAACTAGGGCAAAGGTTAAATCTTTCATTACTATGATTTACTCATCCATATGCTGTACTTCGTTCTACATTTCTATGGATTAATTTACATGCTTCATTGTAGCTTTAATATACTTTCCTATATATAATTCTAAATGTTAGGTCCTTTTATTCCACTTTTTGTGTAATATGTACGTTGAAGGACATATCCTGATCAACAATGACTCCAAGATTTCTTGGAGTGAAATAGGAGAAAATTCACAAACAGGACCTGAAAAATACATGAGGCCCTTCAGCTGACCCAATTTTTACTATTATGTCATCAAAAATATTCTTGGTGGAAAGGTGGTTGACAAGAAACCATCCTTAAACAGGACGAAATAGCTAAGGGGCTGTATCAATAGTAAAAGGTTTCATGGACTGATGAATCCAAATTCTACATTTTTGGTTCAAATTGTTCTATATATGGAGACACACACACACACACACACACACACACACACACACACACAGATAAGCAGAAGAGATGTGTGAATCTAACAACAGTTTATGACTGTGTGTAAAGCTCTGCTTCAACACTGACTGAGTGTTCTCCTTTGTAACTTTGCAGTGTCTTTATGTTGCAGTGTAAATGCCTTGAGCCAAGTGGCATCGCAGCTTTAATAAGTACAATATAATTGAGTTAAATTTAGTTTTTAATTATAATCTTTCTAAAACAGACCATGTTGCTATAAATCTTTGGCTTTACAAATAATTTATGGTTTATGTCACACTCAGTAAGTTGCATTTATAGCCAATGCTCATGTCAGTATAGAAGTAAATCCTACATTGTATTGTTAAAATGGTAAAATATGTCTTTGATATAATCACAATAAAATTTATAACAGCCATCACTGTGAGGAAAAACATGATGTCATCACCCACTATGACCAAATCACTCACTTTTCCGCTTCATCACTTTCATCGCTCATCTGTTGTGATCACCTGAATATGTTTTTGAAGTCACTTGAGTCGCTGCTTCACTCACGCCTCCTTCCCCCATCTCCCCATCCAACTCTGACTACCCTCCCCATCTACCTACCACCTCGTCCCCTCATCATCTCTGCTCTCTAACTGTGTACAACACTATACAGGGGGCTCATGGGTTAGACGGCAGACCAGGTGCAGTGGTGAGTGGTGCAAGTCACATTCCAATCCCTTTCCCTTTCTTCTTCCTCCCTTCTACCCCCAACTATTGCTTGCTTGATGTCCTTCATGTCTGCTTGTTATATACTGTATGCTTGCTTTGTTGCTACCCATGCTTGCCTTAATATTTTTCATTCTAAAGAAACTCTGTGAGGACAGGAGTGCACAGAGTTGGGTTTGGAGGATACAGTGGCACTGAGAACTTAGTTTATATTACCTATATAGTGATATATGGGAAGTAATTATTTGATCCCCTGCTGAATTTGTAAGTTTGCTCACACAAAGAAACGAACAGTCTATTTTATGGTAGTTTCAGATACGATAAGACAAGCCTTAATAAACATATATAAACATATATATATTTAGCTAGATATATATGACTAATGATACATCTTATAGTGCTGTGATTGGATGTTAATCTCCCTGCAGACCACATGACCAAAAAAGATGGCAGATGCCACCACAGAGTCACAGTAGGTCTTCGGGAGTTCCCTTGCAATCCAAAAGACTTGAGTCTTCAGATACAGCCTACTTTGTCAGTTTATTGGTCAGGTCAACACCCAAGTACTCAAAGGAGTCCTATGTCTCAATTTTCATTCCCTGGATGTTCAGTGGTGTAGGTGTAAGATGTTTCTGCCTGTGAAGGCCCATCTCCAGCACCCTGGTTTTCCCAGTGTTGAATTGAAGACAGTTCTGCTGCATCAGCCAAAACAGTCCCCAATCAGTTCTCTTTACTCTCAGTCACCAGTGATAAGGCCATCAGTCATCAGAGAATTATTGCTGGAAGTAATTGACAGAGTTGTAGGAGACGTCTGTGCTGTATTGGGTGTGTGGGGTGCCTGTACAGACACACATGTCCGAATTCCTACGTACTGATGGCAACTGGTGAGATAGTCCAGGATCCATGTGGTGAGATGATGGTCCACACCTGTATACTCCAGCTAGTCTCTGCGAGTGTGGTGAGGACAGGAGTTATGTTCTTTGATTTCTCCAGTGCATCTGAACACGATTCTCACAGTGTTCCCAGCACTTTCCAGGTGAGCAAGGGTTCTGCTGTCAGTTTCTTCCAGTTTTTCCTTCCCACTGTTGCCAAAGTGCTTGTTTACAGGGGGTCATCTGATTGTTGGGGTGACTCTGCGTAGGGTCTTGCATTATTAAGCATGTTGAGGCGAGTGTTGTTGTGATTTGGTGCTATATAAATAAAATAAATTTTAATTGAAATTGAATTGATATATAGCCCCTTCCATTGGCCCCTCAGTGGAAACAGCCCCAGAGCATAATGTTTCCATCTCTGTGCGTGACTATTGGGATAGTGGTCTTTGAGTCATACTCAGCATTTCTCTTCCTCCAAATACACCGAGTGGAATTGATGCCAAAGAGCCCAATTTTGGTCTCATCTGACCACGAAAGAGGTTGGGCTGGTTTCAGTCATTATGCAAATGTACTGTTTATAAGAACCTGCAGTCAGCTGAGACTGAAGAAGTCACTTGGATGAGTGATGAAAGGTTTCTCCCACTGAAAACGCTACGTCCAGATGAACAGAATCAACCTTTGGAGATTTACTTACCTGCATGATTGAGAATGCATTAAGACCTTACCTTCAGACCATTAACGACCACCTCCCTAGTAGTTTTGGACTGATCCACCATCTTGTTAGTATCATCCTCACCACGTGGGGTAAACTCTTGTATGAAGCTCCAGACCTAAGGTTGTTTTATACTTTAGACTTTATATACCAAGCTTCTTGTTGATGGTCTTGTAGCTAATTCCAGCTTTTGTCTTTTCCCTGACGTCCTTTGACAGCTTTGGTCTTGCCCATCATGGTTGAGAGGTTGGAATGGTAGGAATTGATTCTGTGGACAGGTGTGGTTTCTACAAATAAAGAGTTAAGATCAAAAGTGATTGAATGATTTATTGGAGTCAGAATTCAAATCAAATCAGTTTATAATTTTGATGTAATGTTTTTTCTTCTGCATTTTTGGTTAATATTCGGTCTCTCTCCATTAAAATGAAACTACCATTATAATTAGAGGCTGTCCATTTCTATGTAAGTTAGCAGGTGTACAAATGTACAAAGTAGGGGACCAATTAGTTATTTCCACCAACATAGTAAGATAGTGAGTTACTATAACTACAAAGTTTTCTTTGTACTTTGTGTTGATAGTAAATTTGTATTTCCCCCTTAAATGGTGCTGTACATGTAGAGCAGCAGAATTGAGTGTGTGCGTTGTGACCATGAAAACTTGCAAATCTTCTCTGCCAAACAACTTAGTCTGCTGTTGAGCTTCTGGTACCCCCGGGTGACAGTCAGCTACCTGATTATTACTTGTCAATGACAAAACTGATCATTGACAAATCATCCATCTGTTTTGAGTATTGCCAACACAAATTACCAAGAACTGTTTGGTTACAGTGACTCACCATCTTAGTATGTTCATCATAATTTTCCAAAAACATATCAACATTCTTTGTGATTGTTTGTGTTTTAATTCTTTACACAATCAGCAATAAACCCTTTAAATTTTAACCCAATTTCACCCAATTCAGAACAGGCTTATTACAGATTCCTGGTTTCCTTCCTTTTAGTTTCCAAGTTTTTATGTTCAACATGTCTGGCTGCTTTCCTAGAGACATGAAATATGTATATTTACTATCCATTAAATCTCATAACCTCTGGTTTGACTCTGTTTTTTTTTTTTAATTCAAAAAAGAAATTGAATAATGGCTTGTCAACAGGCCGTTGTGTAAGTTTCCAGAGTTGACAAAAGAAAGTTAACGTCAGAGTTAACCTGCACATAAAGATGGACATACAAATGAAATTAAATTAGGCAATAGATGTTCAAATTGCTTTCAAAGTAAATTATCTGTAGGAGGTAAGCTCAAGGCAAGGGAAAATCATCAATGACTCCTGCTAAGCTGATTAGGTATGAAGAAATTTCAATTATTTTTTTTCCTATTTTAGTTAAACTCCCTCAACTACTTTTCTAAGTATCAGTAACCTGAAATTTTAAACCATAAACCTTATATGAGATATAAGCACATCTCATACAGGCCCAGCCACCACAACCATCTGTGGGATCTTGGAATTTGAAGCTGTTTATGTGTTACATTACTGAAGGCAAGCTGTTTTCCAGATCATCTTAACTATTCCAAACTATTCAGTGTCTTGTAAGCGATTGCCAACTAAACAACAACTTGCCAGCTCATATAGAATGCCATTATAGTGTCAGTACTCCAACTCTAATCATACTTTAACAGTTTCCTGCTTCCTGGCCCTCCTAGTACCAACGTCAGGCTGCAAAGCTGCCAGTGCTAGAAAGTATGCAAATAAGCATGCAGAGATACCTATGCTGCATGTTTAAATATCAGGTAGTACACGTGGACAGCTGCATTAGAGACAGGGGTGCACATGCTGGATATGCCTAAGATGCAAGATCTTCCTCTCCAATCTTGATTCATACTTAGACAGAAGGCTGCAACCTTAGACATTTTATTCATTTCCCTCGTTTAATACAGTTTGGACAGTAGTTCAACAAGCTTGGTATATGCTACAAGTGCCAGCAGAAAATTACCTTGCAGAAATGTTCTGTTATGTCAGATTTGTGAAGAACTGGTCTAAATGCTCCAAGATACATTGTACCAGAAAGCTTGTTGATTTACTGATTTGAGGGATTTGATGATCCTGACTATTCTGTTTGTATATCCTACTATTTACTTTCCTTAACATGTTTTAAAGGGTCTAGTAGGACCTGCAGGTGTGCCAGGGCCAGCAGGACCAAAGGGAGAGACAGTGAGTAACTTTTTTTTAATTCTAAAAGATACATTGAGTTTAAGATCAGGCGGAATGTACAACTGATTGTTTCTGTCACAACTACAGGGTGAAAAGGGTGATCCTGGAATCCCAGGACCAACAGGGCCACAAGGCATCCCCGTAAGTCTGTTTGTGTGTGTGTGTGTGTGTGTGTGTGTGTGTGTGTGCGCGCGCGCGCGCGCGCTCGGGGCAGGGGGGTAACATTGATAACATTTTGATTTGCATTTGCATCCTTCACAGCAATATGATTTACACATCAAAGGGTAGGGAGGTGAACTGTGCTGGTGCAAGAGAAATAAGATCAAGTACTATCCATACAGTACAATCCTAAAGAAGGCCATTTGTTCCTGCTTTCAATGACACTGCAAGAGTTCAAGAAACAATTCATAGCAATGTTTGCATTTGTTAAGTTTCAAACTCATGCGGCAGGTACACACTGCTGTCACAAACACATCTACTGGGATTTCAGTTGTGTGTGGGACAATGCTTCAGTTTCATTTTCACTCACTATTTGGTTAAATGTAAAGCTGTTTCAAAGCTGTTTAGTAAAGATATGGAAAAATGTATGTGTGTATTAAAAGTGTATGGAATGAGTTCTATTCCATATTAACACACCAGCATCACTTTTTTATGGAGAGGACTGTATTTGGCAAAATAACAACAGTGATAAAAACATCTGTCCTAATTCCCCAAATACAGTCATAAGGCACAGTCCACAATGTTACATCTCGTTTCTTTTTACAGGGATTAGTAGGACCACAGGGACTCAAGGGAAATCAGGTAACATACTGTCTGCAGTGTTTGGCCTATTATAAAAATAATGTAACTAACGTGATTGTGGTTGATCATCTGTGCACGCACACACACGTGTAATTTCATTTATTAAGTAGTTTATGTTGGTAAATATTATTACCACAGTTGACATTTACATCCACAAAATTATTTAACCTCTGCTGAAATTTCTTTCTGAGAAACTCAGACGATGTACTATCTAATATATACAGATAATATCTGAATTTCAATAAAGAAATGTTCTCTTTGATATTATGCATAAAAATAAAGATCAGTGAGTCATAGTTTAGGCAAATTGTTTGGTTTGCAGTGGATTTGCTTTGAACCCAGTGGTCACTTATTATGGAGGCATCTCGATGTCAGGTTTAGTGTTAAAACAGTCATAATCAATTTTAGTTCCAGTGCTAATGTTAAACTATTCTAACAATATCCTCAGTGACATCCTCTAAAGCACCTTTGTTTTTAGTGGAACTAAAGATAAAAAACTGTTTTATGAATGAAAAAAATCATTGTGTGCTGGCCACATACCCATCCCCTCAGAGAATGCCTGTTTCCTTCCCATTAACCTGTGACAATTAATATTTCTTCTTCCATTTCTTTTTTTAATCTTTGTGGGCTCTTTCAGCACATTCAACTGGCCTCACTTTCAGTGTACACCTACAGAACCCCAAACAACACACCTAAATGTGAATATCCAGTTGAAAGTGTTGAAGCTGTGAGATTGTGTTGCTGTTTTTACTCTTTTTCCTATCTTCCTTTGTTTCCGCAGGTCTTCCTATCCCCTTTTCCTTCCCTTCACCTTGCTCTGTGGCCTGTGGCTCTTTTTATTGCTGGGATTGCCCTCTCTCCCTCTCACAAATTTTGGCCTTCTGTTCCTCTTCCTCCTGCATTCTAATGTAGTCTTGGGTTTCTTCTCTTACACTTCCTCTTAACTAGTCCTGCTTAACAGTAGCTCTTCCTTCCAAGCATCCTTTAAGTCCCTCCAGCCCCTGAACCTTTAACCTGTAACTCAACTTTCCAGTCAGTGTACTCTCATCACTGTAAAATGTGTCTACTCTTTAGATGCTAGCACAACAAGATTTTCACATGTTCCTGGGTTCATCTTTGTTTTTTAGACAGCTTGTACAAATCTACCTGTGATCAGTCTAAACCTTACACCAAATATTAGTAGTGTCTTTACTACAGGTGCTAAGAAATACTACATCTGTGATAAACTGCTAAAAACCCAAGCACTGGGTTTAATGGTATCCAGGTGGGACGACAGAAACAAAAAAGACTGCATCAAAAGTCATTTTTTGCTTAAAGTTACAGCATGAAACTCGTATCTCTTAATCCCTGCCTGTGGGAGCAGACACAGATGACACAAACATTGACCTGAAGGTCCTTCTGTTTGCTTGAATATTATTGGGTCTTTACCTTAGAATCAAAGTAAACACTTATAAGACCTTTAATGCCTTGAAGCAGCTTGATTTAAATTGGAGCTACATAAAACTGAATTGACCTGAACTGAATCCACTTGATGAAGTCACATAATCATTTTGAAATAGCTTCAACTCTAACATAAATTCAGAGGATGCCAAAGTAGCACACGTAATGCAATTAAATAATGAAAACAATGGATTAGTGTTTTTTATTTTGATATATATGTTAATATTGAGAAAGCGTCAATCTGTTATTCTTGATCTGACAGGGTGATATGTTTGTTTTTTAAAAATGGTGCAGGTTTTAAGTTTAACCAATCAGCATCATACCCTGGCCAGCAGTTAATCAGGTTGGTCAGAAATACTTTTTCCCCTCCTGCTGTTAGATTCCTTTTTAACACCTAAATGTAGACTTCGGTTTGTAAATTTAGTCGATTTTTCCCGTAAAAGACAAAGTTATTTATCAGGAATTCTCCACAATGCAAGAAAATAAACTATGCATCAAATTCCAACACTTTTTTGACCCTTCATCTTACTGTGGCAAGTTTAAATGTCACTGTAGGCTGTAGTTCAGGAGTTAGAGCAGATCATCTACTACATCTACATCTGGGCAAGACACTAACGCCAAGTTGCTCTCTAATGCATCCATTAGGGTAAGAATGTGTGTTAATGTTAGCTAGAAAGCACTTCAGTAGAAAAAAGTGCTTGTGTGAACGGGTGAATGACCCAAGCTGTGTAAGCTGTATGTGCACTATTTCGTAGTGTGCATGTTGTTCCTGGTGGGAAACCTGGGCACCAACTGCAATGGCTTACTTTTTTATTTTTCCCTCTACTCCCTCCCACTCTCCAGTGAATTTAGATTGCTAAATCATACAAAAAAACAAGTGAATTAAAATGACGGTAAAATTTCTCATATCATCTGTTGCATATGTCAAAAAACAGCTATTGAAATCTTACAACAAAAAGCATTTGCTTCTATTGTGGTGTAATAAGGAGGATTAAATTTGTTCTTTTTAATACACTGTTTGCAGGGAGAGAGGGGCAAGAAAGGCAACAGGGGGGCCAAAGGGGATAAGGGAGACCAAGGAGCACCTGGATTAGATGCCCCCTGTCCATTGGTATGTCAGTAGTTCTGTGTTTAGCCATGAGGCAAAGGGAAGAAGCAACAAGTTACTCTCAGGATCTGTCAGTTAGTCAGCTTCCTTTTGCCTCATTTAATGTTTCTAATCAACCTCAAAGTGGTTTTGGTCCAGTGGTCCAGCTGTAGGTTATTTTGACAACACGACTAGAATCAATCTACATCCTAAAATCCCTCATCCATTCAAAACACCAAAGGAGGAGGTGTAGGACATTATAATAATGTCACACTATCACACCATGTGCAACTATCCCTGCTTGTAGTAATCATTTTCATAATCATAATAATATATATCTGTATCTTTCAAGTGGCATACTAAGGAGCAGCAATGCTACATAAATGATAAATTAGGCATTACTAATACCTTAGTAATACTTAATAGTGTGACATTATTATAAAGTACTACTAAAAAAAGAAATGCATTCATTAGAACAAAGATGCTTGAGACTGGATCACAGCTATGATTGAGGAACTTTTCTTCCAGGTCCCAGACAGACAGGAAACAGGCAGCCGCTGCTAACAGATACCAAAGTATTCCAACTCCACGCTGCGCTTTCTTCCTGCACCTTCACCTCTGTAGCTTTGTAATAAGGAAAGTTAGACAGTTCAGCATAGACTAGCTATAGGCAAGAGCTTCTAATACTAAATCAAAATCAATAGCATACTTACTGTCAGATTTCTCTCTGGTGTTATTTTATCCATTACTGTCCTTCAGCACTGTTGGCTCTGTTCTTCCAGCCACAGTGCACTGGTTGTTTTGAACAAGCAAAGCAATCAAAGACTGGGGAAGATGTTGATGGTCTGCTCTGATTATACCAGTCAGATACTGTTAGTGAAATGTTAGAGAAGATTAACCTCTGCATTAGAATCAGAGATACCATTTCCTTACAAGTCCATATCAGTGAGCCCGGTTCCTGTCAGTCTCAGGTTTCCTGCATGTTTAGGAAACTGAAGTCAGTCACCTCGTGGAGAGACATTGAGATCTCCCTGCCATTAAGCAGTGGAGGGAAAACACTCTTCTGCTGCACGAGCTGCAAAACTAAACTAAAATTAAATGGCTGATTTCACAAACAGGGTTTCCGAGGCATTAAAGGGGAAAAAGGTGAACCGGGCTTGCCAGGCCTGGACGGGCTGGATGCCCCTTGCCCTGTGGTATGGTGCTCTTTCTTTCCCTTTACTAGCATGCCTTTAGCTACCCTTAACCACACTCCTCTTTATGGATCCTACAGTGCATCGCTGTAAACAACAATATGCACTTTTGCATGATAGTTTAAATTTATTGTAATCAACTCACTGCTTCCTCTACAATATGGTGAGACAACATAACATAATCAAGCCTTTCCAGATGAGAACAAATACGTGATTTAACTCTTGTAGTCTTATAACTGCTAAAAACCTTCGAAACATAACATCACGTACAATTGTGACTAATACACCAACCTCAGATCTAAAACCTTCACAGTGTTATTTTCAAATATAGTAATGCCTTTAGCAATGGTTTCCTACACTGTTTCTTGCATGGGGCACTATTTTCCCCTATCTACAAGGCAATAGACTACCACAGGGAGTGAAAACCAGCCACAGGGGCCACTAGCCACCATGTGCTATTTCCAAGCCCGGATACATGGGCAGGGTTGCATCAGAAGGGCATCCATTCTTTATGATCCACAAACATGTGGATTTAGTGTATCCTCTACACAGGAGACTTGTTGAGGGAATATAATCCTGGCTTAATTTTCATTTCTAAAATATTTAAAAGGAGAATGGGAGGCAGAGCCTTCAAATTTCAGAGCCCTCTTCTGTGGAACCAGCTCCCAGATTGGCTTAGTTACACTGCAATAGGTCTAGGCAGCTTCCCATGATGCATGGAGTGTTTCAGTGTTTTTTGTTATCTCACCTTTTTCACTCTCTATGTGCCCTCACACACCACTCTGCATCTAATCATTAGTTCTTATTAATCTCTGGCTGTCTTTCCCAGCATGCATTATTTCTCTCCTGTCACCCCCAACCGATCCCGGCAGATGGACGCCCTTCCCTGAGCCTGGTTCTACCGAAGGTTTCTTCCTGTTAAAAGGGAGTTTTTCCTTCCCACTGTCACCAAGTTCTTGCTAAAAGGGGGTTGTTTGATATTTGGGGTTTTCTATGTATTATTGTAGGGTCTCTACCTTACAATACTAAGTCCCTTGGGGTGACTGCTGGTGATGAGGTTCAGAATTGAATTAAATACAGAATAGTATTCAAGGGATGGGTTCAAGGTAGGGGTGAGATCATCAGTGATTGGCTCTGAGCCACTTGTTATTTGCAGTGGTGGGGGATAGGTTGACAGGTGAGCAGGCAGGCGTCTGTCTCTGACTGTGATGTTTGTAGACATGATCTACAGTGAGAGGAAGGATTTATTCACTGGAGAGAAAATACATGAATTCTGTAGTAGCAAGTTGAAGTACATGTATGTGAACGAGGGGAGACCGGTGGAAAAGAGTAAAGAAAAGAGATTTGCTAATCTGTTAATCTGTAAAGGAAACATTAGGTATGTCCCAATTCATAGGCCGCATCCTTCTGAGGCCACATTTGAAGGCCTATTATGTCACAGCGACACGATGAAGGCTGCCCAAATTCGAAGACAAATCAGACAAATGCATCCTTCATTTCCCCGAATTTGAAGGATGGGTCGAGTGTGTCCTTCGTGGCACAACCTATCCCAGAATTCAAACCCTAATTCCGATGTTTTCAGAGACGTCTGTTACCCACCACCTCGATAGCTGACTGGGAGTTTGAGAACAGCGAACTCCCAGAACATCAGACCCCCTGCGGTTTTTCGGTACTAAGGTTAAACATGATATATAAGTCACTTATATAACTTAAAAATGTTATTGTTAGACTTTTTTCGGTGTTTTATTTGTTCCTGAGTAAATCGGTTTGGCTGAGATTAAAGTTATAGCTTTCACACCGCTGAATAATGTCAGGGCTAGCGAAGCAGACTCAGGCGCAGACCACAAGTTCCTTCAAACCAAAAGTGAATTTATTTACAGTGTCCTCCACAGTGAAATATATATACACAATGGTGTCTGGGGAAAAGGGGTCGGGGTTCCAGGGTCCGGGAGTGAAAGGGGCAGGAGTCCAGGGAGGGAAGATTTCCACACAGCTCTCGCGAACACAAACAACTCCTCTTCTTCCCACTACCACTCTTGCTCACGCTTAGTCACAGTGCACAGGGAACGGGTCCGGAGGAAATCTATACACAGACAGAGAAACAGTTAGTCTCCAGGTGCAGGCGTACTCACGAACACAACTTGCAGAGAGCAGGACGACTGACGCTGATGGCTCAACGATCCAGCGACGAGTAGAGCAGATCCACCATCTTAAGTAGGACTCGTAATCAGCGGCTGGTGTGCTGATTATCCCAGGTGCGTGGGCCAGGGGCAGGAGCCCATACTGAGCTCCGCCCCGGCAGGAGAAAGAGAGAGTGGGAGAGGACGAGAGAGAAAGAGAGAGCAGAGGCGAGAGAGGAGAATAAACAAAACAAAACATAGCGCCTGACATGATGTCAGCTGGCGAGGTGCGGGGACCATGACAGTACCCCCCCTCAACGGGAGCCTCCCGGCGACCCACCAGGCTTGTCCGGATGCAGGCGGTGGAACTCCCGGAGCATGGCCCTGTCCAGAACGGCCGCTCGCGGGACCCAGGAGCGTTCCTCCACGCCATAGCCTTCCCAGTCCACCAGGTACTGACAGCCACGCCCCCGGCGCTGTGAGTCCATGATGCGAGTGATGGAGTAAGCTGGCAACCCATCCACGAGCCGGGCGGGAGGAGGGGGCCTGGAAGGAGGGCACAGAGGACTGGACCGGACAGGTTTGATTTGTGAAACATGGAAGACATCATGGATCTTCATATTGCGAGGGAGTTTTAACTTCACAGAGACAGGGTTGACCAGGGCAGAGATTTCAAAAGGACCGATGAAGTTGGGCGTAAGTTTTTTGGATTCGGTCCTGACAGGAACGAAGCGGGTAGAGAGCCATACCTTCTGGCCGACAGAGTAGTCGGGTGCTGGGGCCTGGTGCCGGTCTGCGATGCGTTTGTTGTTCTCCTTCGTGCGTAGTAGAGCCGCTTGAGTGGCCCGCCAAACCCGTCGGCACCTGCGCAGATGAGCCTGAACGGAGGGTACAGAGTGCTCACCTTCCACAGCAGGGAAAAGAGGGGGCTGATATCCCAAGGAGGCTTCAAATGGAGACCGGCCGGTGGCAGAGGCAGTCAGGCTGTTATGGGCGTACTCGATCCATGGCAACTCCTCACTCCAGATGGTTTGATTGGTGGAGGCGACGCAGCGCAGGGCGGTCTCCAGTTCCTGGTTGGCCCGCTCGGACTGGCCGTTGCTCTGAGGATGATAGCCCGAGGATAGACTGACCTTTGCTCCCAGGGAGTTGCAGAATTCTTTCCAGATCCAAGAAGTGAATTGAGGCCCTCTGTCAGACACAATGTCTTCCGGGATCCCATGCAGGTGGAAGACGTGAGTGGCGAGCAGGCGTGCAGTTTCTAGAGCTGTGGGAAGCTTAGGCAGAGCAATGAAATTAGCCGCTTTAGAGAAATGGTCGATTATGGTGAGAATGACGGTGTTACCTGCTGAAGGAGGTAGCCCGGTGATGAAATCCAGTGCTATGTGAGACCATGGTCTGGAAGGAGTGGATAACGGATGGAGCTGGCCCGCCGGGGGTTGGTTCGATGGTTTGTTTCGGGCACAGACAGCACAGGCGGTGATGTATTCCCGAGTATCTTGGGTAAGTGAAGGCCACCAGAAGTACTGCTGAAGAAACTTGACGGTGCGATGTATACCTGGATGGCATGAGAACTGGGCTGTGTGAGCCCACTGCAGAACCTGGGATCTGACGGAGCGTGGAACATAGAGTCTGTGGGCGGGTCCCCCTCCCGGATCCGGTTCGGCTTCTTGAGCCGCCTGGATGGCCGCCTCGATCTCCCAGGTGATGGCCCCAATAGTACAGGTTGCCGGCAGGATGGGATCCGGGTCCGCCTTTTCTTCAGCAGTGGAGAACTGACGGGAGAGGGCGTCCGGCTTGACGTTCCGGGAACCGGACCTGTAGGTGATCGAGAAGTGGAAACGGGTGAAAAACAGGGCCCACCTGGCCTGTCGAGCGTTGAGACGCTTCGCTGTTTGAAGGTAGGCCAGGTTTTTGTGATTGGTCCAGACCACGAAGGGTTGAGTGGTGCCCTCTAGCCAATGCCGCCATTCTTCCAGGGCGAGCTTAATCGCCAGCAGCTCCCGGTCGCCCACATCATAGATTCGTTCTGCAGGGGTGAGACGACGGGAAAAAAAAGCACAGGGGTGCATTTTACCCTCCTTCTGTTGTGAAAGGACGGCCCCCACCCCTGAGTTGGATGCGTCGACCTTTACCACGAACTGAAGAGTGGTGTCAGGCTGGACCAGGATGGGCGCTGAGGTAAACCATTTCTTGAGCTCCTGAAAGGCTGATTGGGCGGCGTCACTCCACTGAAAAGCAAGCTTGGGAGAGGTTAACTGGGTTAACGGTAAGGCAATCCTGCTGAAGTCCCGTATGAATCTCCTGTAGAAATTAGCAAAGCCTAGAAAGCGTTGCAACTGGCGACGGTTGGGGGGCTCGGGCCAGTTCACAACAGCCTTGACTTTCACAGGGTCGGGTCGGAGATCTCCACGCTCGATTATGTACCCTAGGAAGGCAACAGTGGCCACATGAAACTCACATTTCTCGCTTTTGACGAACAGCCGGTTCTCCAGAAGGCGTTGCAGTACCAGCCGGACCTGGGTCTCGTGTTCAGCCTGGGAAGAGGAGAAGATCAGAATGTCGTCTAGGTAGACAAAAACAAACCAGTTAATAAAGTCTCTTAGAACATCGTTGACCAGAGCCTGGAATACTGCAGGTGCATTAGTGAGACCGAACGGCATGACCAGATACTCGAAATGTCCGAGGTGGGTATTGAACGCTGTCTTCCATTCATCGCCGTCCCAAATCCGAACCAGGTGGTAGGCATTCCTCAAGTCCAGCTTGCTGAATATGGTGGCGCCCTGGAGAAGTTCAAAAGCAGAGGTGAGCAGAGGCAGTGGGTATTTATTTTTGACCGTAATGTTGTTGAGCCCCCGGAAGTCAATACAGGGTCGGAGAGTCTTATCCTTCTTTTCCACAAAGAAGAAACCCACTGCGATGGGTGAGGAAGAGGCACGGATGATGCCAGTGGCGAGGGATTCAGTTATGTATTTCTCCATAGCCTCCCGTTCCGGCAATGAGAGGCTATAGAGGCGGCTGGTTGGTAAAGGAACTCCCGGCAGCAGGTCTATGGCGCAGTCGTAGGGCCGATGGGGTGGCAGTGACTGGGCTCGGTCCTTCCGAAACACCTCAGCGAGATCGTGGTAAACGGACGGCACATGGTGGTGACCACGCCGGTGACCGATGTGCTAGGAGGTGAGGCAGCCTTAAGGCAGGTCATATGACACTCCTCTCCCCAGCCGGTGATGCCTCCTTTCTGCCAATTAATAGTGGGGTTGTGTTGCTGGAGCCAGGGATGCCCGAGAACTAACGGCGTTTGGGTGGAGTGAAAAACAAAGAAGCTAATCTCCTCCGAATGATTGCCAGACAGTGTGAGGGTGAGCGGTTCAGTGATGTGTGTGATGTCGGGGAGGCGCTGCCCTGACAAAGCCATGACGCGTAAGGCGTGAGGCAGTGGCTCCACAGTTACACGGAGTTGTTTTGCTAGTTCAGAGTCAATGAAATTTTGTTCTGCTCCCGAATCGACGAGCACAGAAAGTGAATGACACTCGGAGTGGACCAGAAGTTTAGCTGGCAGGGCTAAACGTGGAGGAGATTTATCCTGATTTAACCCGCCCACCAGTACTCCTACCATTACTGGCGGGCGCGGCCTTTTGCTCACGACGGGCAGGAGGCGATCATGTGTCCCTTGTTACTGCAATACAGGCACTCACCGGCCGTGATGCGTCGCTGGCGTTCCGCAGCAGTAAGGTGGGAGCTGCCAATTTGCATGGGGTGTACCTCTCCATCGGCGCCCTCTGGTGTCCGGGAGGACCGGTAAATCGGCCGAGGCCTCCGCCCCTCGTTGCCCCGCGGCCTCCTGGGAACTGGAGTTCCGTGCTTGTCGGCGAGCCCGTAGCCGCTCATCCACCTTAATGCACAAAGCCATTAGTTCATCAAAAGCAGTGGGAAGGTCCCGCATAATCAATTCATCTTTCAGATCCTCACGAATATTATTTAACAGTGTGGTCCTGAGCTCATCCGGTCCCCAGCTGGTTTCTTCTGCCAAAATCCAAAAGTCGATTGAATAGTCTGCCATACTCTGCTTACCTTGCTTGAAGTTAAGGAGGCGGAGTGCTGCAACCTCGGCTCCAGAGCCTCTGTTAAACACAGTCTTAAATTTAGCCACAAACACCTCAAAAGAAATCCCAGGGTCGGAATTTAATACCACCTGGGCCCATTTCAAAGCACGATCTCTTAGCATCTGCACAAAGAAAGCAATCTTCGCCCCGTCATTGTTATGAATGCGCCGCTGTTCGCGGAAAATCAATGAGCATTGGGCCAGAAAACCGGAGCACTTTTCCGACTCACCCGTAAAAGGTTCAGGCGAAGGCAGAGGACCATCAGAGGATGGAGTGGCTGCCGATAGGGGGCTTGCCGTGGCCGCTGCGAGTGTTTCCTGCGGGGCAGGGTGAGCTGGCTGGGGATTTCCCGGCTGCCCGCCCCCTGGTGTGGTCAAACGGGAAACAGCTTGGGTTAGTGCGGCAATCTCACCTCGCAGCTGGTGTAACATTTGTTCGTGGCAGGTCAGCGCCGCTTCTTGGGCAGCCAGTGCCTGTCCGACGGTATTCTGGTCTGCTGAGTCCATGTTGTGGCTGGATCGTTCTGTCAGGGCTAGCGAAGCAGACTCAGGCGCAGACCACAAGTTCCTTCAAACCAAAAGTGAATTTATTTACAGTGTCCTCCACAGTGAAATATGTATACACAACGGTGTCTGGGGAAAAGGGGTCGGGGTTCCAGGGTCCGGGAGTGAAAGGGGCAGGAGTCCAGGGAGGGAAGATTTCCACACAGCTCTCGCGAACACAAACAACTCCTCTTCTTCCCACTACCACTCTTGCTCACGCTTAGTCACAGTGCACAGGGAACGGGTCCGGAGGAAATCTATACACAGACAGAGAAACAGTTAGTCTCCAGGTGCAGGCGTACTCACGAACACAACTTGCAGAGAGCAGGACGACTGACGCTGATGGCTCAACGATCCAGCGACGAGTAGAGCAGATCCACCATCTTAAGTAGGACTCGTAATCAGCGGCTGGTGTGCTGATTATCCCCAGGTGCGTGGGCCAGGGGCAGGAGCCCATACTGAGCTCCGCCCCGGCAGGAGAAAGAGAGAGTGGGAGAGGACGAGAGAGAAAGAGAGAGCAGAGGCGAGAGAGGAGAATAAACAAAACAAAACATAGCGCCTGACATGATGTCAGCTGGCGAGGTGCGGGGACCATGACAAATAAACGTCAAACAGAAAACTGATTAAACAGAAGTGTGAGATGGTCAAGATTTTACTCCAGTGTCCTGTTATATTTTAGATAGCAAGGAGCAGACAGCTGAGTTTATTAAACTGTCTGCTGAGCTGCAAATCCTAAGGCTAGACCGTCCAATTTCACAGCCTCGCACTTCCGGCCTTCTCGGCCTTCGAAGGACCCGGCACGCGAAGACCGAAAAGGCCGGGTCCTCTGAAGGATGCGGCCTATGAATTGGGACATAGCTGTTGACTTTACCTGCTTATTGTAGCAAAAGTCTGTAAATGCCATAATATGCATGGTTGTTGCTATGGTGATAGTGTTTTCCTGTACAATTTGCAACAGTTGTAGTCCCAGATTTCAACCTGAACGGACACAAAAATGTAATTTCACCAATGAAAACTGCAGAAATAAATACTGCTGCTGTTTGTACCATGTCAACATATCTCAGGTTGCTTCAGCTCTTTCAGCTGTATTTGTTTCATTAGCATTAATACAGACTCGGTGCTGACATTTATTATTCTTCACAGAGGTAATTATAGAGTCGTTTTCAGGCCTGAAGGCATCTACAAAATCTGCATGAGTTGCACTTGTAGAATGCTGGGTGGTCAAAATATGTTTTTATTTTCATATAATTGTAAAGTGATTCAATATACTGTCCATTATTGCTTCTAATATTGTCTCTTTTTTACACTACATATTCCAGGGAGATGATGGTTTACCTGTACCTGGATGTTGGAATAAAGTACGTTTGTCACAGCGTTGTGTTTTTGCCTGACATTCTAACTTCATGGGGAACATTGTGTGTCCTAACAACTAATATTTTGCCTTTTGTTTTTCCTTGCAGTGACGATAACTTTGGAATGGCTTGTGTGATGTACATAGGATATTTATTTTTTTTTACTTTTACTATTCTATTATACATGGAAAAAAATAAATATATATGGCAATTTTGTACATATTGTTTATTTTAATAAATACAACAGTGTGTATGTAGTGTTTTTTATATATCTATGCATTGTTTTATATGATTGGATAAGTAAAAATGATAATGTGGCTGAATTTGCATTTTGTGAAGAGAATAATGCTCTTTAACTTATTGCATTATGTTTTGCTCTGTTGTGATAGACCATGCTGCACTGGGTTGTGGGGCTGGCAACATTTATAATTTAGCCTTTGGAAAGTCTTGGTTGAACTCTCCTCTGACAAAGTGTTGAAAACTATAATAATGAGAGCAAGCGCTGCATATAGACTAGTTCAAATTTCACTATATGTTCACACAGGGACAGGAAGCTATTTTAAATGTGCACTTTGAATTTTAGGCTGTTGTGCTCATATTACATGAAGACATAAGAGAACATGAAGACATAAGAGATCAAACTCATGTTTGTCAGTAACTACTATACTGGAGTGTCATATATTCACTTCCAGCTTTCCTAGGCATGCTGACCACCACAACTCACACTGTAGGGGAGCAGATGGGATGATGCCATGTTTGCTTTAGGAATTCTTGCTACACAGCAAAAAACAAGTGCATCATGTAGGAATGAATGGTTAAGACAAGTTGGCATGATAAGATCTATCTATCCACCCACTTTCAGTCATAATTTTGGACACACCTTTTCATTGTAGATACAAACTGAAGACATCAAATATATAAGCAAGATAAATGGAATTATGTAGCAAAGAAAAAATGATAAATAACTCTAAATATGTTTTATATTTTAGATTCCACCCCTTGCTTTGTTGACAGCCCTGCATACCCTTGGCCCTTGTCTCAATGGACTTCATGATGTAGTCACCTGAAATGGTTTCATTTTGCAGGTGTGCCTTGTCAGGGTTCATTTGTGGAATTTCTTGCCTTCTTAATGAGGTTGGGACCATCGGTTGTGTTGTGCAGAAGTCAGGTTGGTGCATGGCTGTCAGCTCTATTTGACAGAACGAATCAGCTAAGTAAAGAGAAACAACAGTCCATCGTTACTTTAGGAACTGAAGGTCAGTTAGTCCGGAACATTGCTAAAACTGCAGTCACAAAAACCATCAAGTACTATGATGAAACTAGCTCACATGAGGACGCCCCAGGAAAGGAAGACCAAGAGTCACCTCTATTGCTGAGGATAAATTCATCTGAGTCACCAGCCTCAGAAATCACAAGTTTAACAGCAGCTCAGATTAGAGCCCAGATAAATTCCACACAGAGTTCCAATAGCAGACACATCTCTATATGTTCAGAGGAGACTGTGTGAATCAGGCCTTTATGCTCACATAGCTGCTAAGAAACCACGACTAAGGAAAAGCAACAAGCAGAAGAGATTTGTTTGGGAAAGAAACACAAGGAATGGACATTAGAACAGTGGAAATCTGTGCTTTGGTCGGATGAGTCCAAATTCAGGCATAATGAACCCGCATGGCTACTACAGCATCCTGCAGCGACATGCCAGACCATCATTTATTCTCCAACAGGACAATGACCCCAAACACACCCCCAGGCTGTGTAAGAGCTTGACCAATAAGGGGAGTGATGGAGTGCTGCGCCAGATGGCCTGGCCTCCACAGTCACCTGACCTAAACCCAGTGGAGATGGTTTGGGATGAGATGGAGCACAGAGTGAAGGCAAAAGGACCAACAAGTGCTCAGCATCTCTGGGAACTCCTTCAAGACTGTTGGAAAACTGTCACGGCTCTGTGTGCAGGCAGGCAGAAATGAGGATCCAAACGTAGGACTCGTGGAGACAAAATAGCAACTCAAAAACCACAGCTTTATTGCTGGCAAAGAACAAAACAAACTGAACAATGAAAGCTGGGACCGGCAACACACAGGCAAATCTGAGGGTACGACGCGACACTGACACAGAGAAACACGGGGCTTAAATACACTGAGGCGTAATCATAGAATGGGAAACAGGAGGGAGACACAGCTGGGAGAGATTAGGGTTAACGAGACAGGGGGAGCAAAACTAGAAACACTGACATAAGACATAAACCTTCAAAATAAAACAGGAAACAATTCACAAAGATGCAGACTAAGAAACACGGACTTACACAGAGGGAACACACGGGCAGAACTAAACCTAAACCAGAATAAGCCGGAACATACTAAATAATAATAATAATAATAATAATAATAATAATCAAAGCCTGACAAGAGATCAAGAAGATAACCAAAAATCAAACCAAAACATAAGAAAGTCAAAATGCTGGGTCAAAATGACCCAGAACCGTGACAGAAAACCATTTCAGCTGATGACCTCATAAGATAAGATAACCTTTATTAGTCCCACACGTGGGAAATTTGTTTTGTCACAGCAGGAAGTGGACAGTGCAAAAGTTATGAAGGAAAAATTAGAAGCTCATGAAGCTCATGGAGAGAATGCCAAGAGTGTGCAAAGCAGGAATCAAAGCAAAGGGTGGATATTTTGAAGAATCTACAATATAAAAAAAGTTTTATTTCATACTATTTTGTTTACTATATAATTCCATTATATGTAGTAAACATAAAGGGGAGTGTAACTACCATGATATCAGCCCTTGGTTTTCGACTCTGGGGGTACTGTATTTGGAGTGTAAAATTATCAGCTAATCCTAGCAAGTTTTGGTGGGAAGCTGCATTTCGTGCCAGCAATGTGCTGACTTTTAGTGCTAAGTACATCATTAAAAATAGAATTTCACTCACCAAAACAGAAACAACTCTTGTAATATGTAACAAGCCATACTGTTTGTTAGATAATTCCAAACCACACAGCGTGGCAGCAAAACCAAGTTTAAGAACAAGCTGCTTCACTTGTTTTTTGCTGTGTAGGATCTTAGTACCATTAGCAAGAATGCGGCTGCCATATATTTTATTAACTGTATGTTTCAACTCAAGTTCTATGGTGTCCTGCATATTATACATGTAGTTTCATATAGTTTAGAAGTGAGCTAAAT
Organism: Oreochromis niloticus; assembly: GCF_001858045.2. Lineage (NCBI taxonomy): Eukaryota > Metazoa > Chordata > Actinopteri > Cichliformes > Cichlidae > Oreochromis > Oreochromis niloticus. The sequence continues at coordinate 34,658,434 of NC_031978.2, read as the reverse complement.
GAGAGAGAATCTGTGTATGTGACAATTAACCTGCAGAAGTTGACTCATGTTATCAGAGGTTTAACATTTTTAGGAGTTTAAAAAAAGGGTATACTCTAAAAGTATTACATTATTAAATCTAGAAAATAGCTGTTCTGTCTCTTGCATACATACTACTACAGTATGAAAAAATATTTGACCTCTTTGTGATATTTATTTATGTATTTATTTTCATATTTGTCTGTAGGCATGATCAGCTGCAGTTGTCTGTATCAGCACACAAATCAAAGCAGCAACAACCATTTGGATAAGCGTTATTTATGCAAATTGAAGTCTTAAAAAAATACCCTCCATACATATGCTGTTAAGTTCTGTTGTATCCAAAGAGGCTAAAGCCAATTTTTGTAACTGGCTCTAAGCTGTAAAATTGGTAATTTTAACAGTTGTTTTGTGGGGAATGATAAACCTTTGAAGCCAAGAGGTCGCCCATTGCATTATATCCAGACCAAACTTTGCAAAGTGATCATTTCATCAGTTAGGAGATCTAAACGTAGAGTGCTGTTTAACTGTTTTTAAGTTATCAAGTATTCCAAAGTGCTTTTAACACTTTGGAATACTTGTCAAGAAAGATCAACAAAGATTTTGTAACAATTTTGTAACAATTTTAATTCCAAGAAGGATCGATCCTGTAAACTCAATGTCTAATTGCACAACAGGAAAGTAACAGCTCTGTGTTGTTGCTTCATGTTATTCATCCACTTTTAGTTCATTCTATTTTTGTCAAATTCTCCTGATTTATGACCGCTGGGTTTAGTATCCTGGTGGCGGTAGATTTTTTTTTCTAGTATTCACCCCATTATTTTTCAAACATTGCCACTCTCATTTAAGGCATGCTGCTGCTGCAATCTCCACATAGTCTCATCCTGATATGAAGAAAGCTGTAACCTTATTGGACAATGTACATCCTTTTTTTTTTTTATCTACAAACACTTTTTCTAACAGCTGTTCTCATTAACCTCATTAACAAAAGTGAGCAGAGTGGAAATGAATCCATTATATGCTGCTGCTCTTTGACAAAGCTTTGTGTGTGTTGTGCTCTGCCTGAATTTGATGTTGCCATTAGAGATTATTGTTGGATCATTCCCAGCGAATATTCATTGTGTCATTTTGCTGCACCTAAATTAACTTAGTCACCAGTTAGCCTTGTTTTCGCTCTGATATTTATCATGCATACTTATGCTCAGATATTTAAAATATTTATTTTCTTCAGTGACAGTCATAATTAAGAGTACATTTATAACGATTTGGACTAAAAATAATTTAAGTGTACCCATTAGTTACAGAGTATCACAATCCAAACGGTAGACCCTGTTTAATCTGCGCTCCAGAGGATTGCATTGTTTTATGTTGTGAGGTTGTTGTTATGTCATTAACTTCAGGGCAATCCAGGTTTGAAGAGGTTTAAAACTGTATGTTAATAAAATACATGGCATTTTTGACTCAAATTCTATGCTGTCCTACATATTATAAATGTAGATTAGTATAGTTATCATCACAGACAGTAAAGAACCAGCTGCTGCACTTGTTTTTCCTGTAATGTTTGACAGGGTTTTAAGGTAGCCCTTTACCAGTAAAATAGTGAAAACTACGTGAGCAAAAAAGCAAACGATATACTCTAAAAGTATTCAGTTATTAAATCCAAAAAATTAGCTTTTCTACACTCTTACATACATACAGTACTGTGAAAAAGTATTTGCGCTCTTCGTGATTCCTTATTTATTTCTTTATTTACATATTTGTCACATATGTTTCACATCATAAAACAAATTTCAATATGTGACAAAGATAACACGAATAAATACAAGACAGACTGACACACTCCAACCATCACGTCTGACTGCTGGTAAGATATTCTTTTTGTAAAGTTCATCTCTTGTCTTTTCAGTCCACAGAATGTTTTTTCAACAGTCAAGATGATTTTTACAAATATGATCATCATTTAAAAACTGTATGTTGTATTTACTTGAGTTATCTTTGTCTAATACATAAAATTGGCTGCATTTCCTTTATAGTTCATGCGATTCTTTTTGCACTTCATTGGTTGTTTGCTGTGAAATTCAATGTAGCGGTGTAGAGAGGCAAGATTACAAAATCTTGTCATAAAAAAAAACTGTATTATGTCACGTAACTACAGTTATTCATTCCCTAATACAAATAAAGAATGTTATTGTTTCTGTTCATCAAGGTACATTTTGTACAGAACTGCAAATGTTTATGTCATCAAGTGTTTGTATTAGCATGAATCATATTTAATGCACGTTGGGCTCAGTGCAGATATACACTAAATTGCCAAAAGTATTTGGTCCACTGCCTAGACATATATATATGACCTTGTGTGACATCCTGTTTCTGGTGGTTGGGATTCGTGGCGCGACTGCGGGGAAGGCTGATACACCTGAGCTCAATCAGGTCATCACGCCTCCTCTGCATAAAAGACGAATGAACTGGGTCCTAACGTTGTTATTGTGCAGCTGCAAAACTGCAGCCGAGTCTACAGAGAACAAGCAACCGGAATAAAAGAGTGTGTGAAAAGTGTTAAGATGTGGTCGAGTTCGTTGCCACGACATTTTTAATACATAGGGTTTAATATGATGTTTGCTAGCCTCTGCAGCTAAACAGCTTCAACTCTTCTGGGAAGGCTTTCCACATGGTTAAGATCTGTGTTTATGAGAATTTTTGATCATTCTACACAGAAGTGCATGTGTGAGATCAGACACTGACCTTGCAGTCTTGCATTTGAGTTCACTGTCTCTGCTGTAATTCATCCCAAAGTTGTTCTATCGGCTTGAGGTCAGGACTTTATGTCTTTATGGACCTTACTTTGTGAACTGGTGTGCAGTCATGTTGAAACAAGAAGGGGCCATCTCCCAACTATTCCCACAAAGTTAGGAGAATTAAATTGTCGAGAATCTTTTGGTATACAGTGGTCCCTCGTTTATCGCGGGAGTTACGTTCTAAAAATAACCTGCGATAGGTGAAATCCGTGAAGTAGCCAACTTTATTTTTGCAATTATTATAGATGTTTTAAAGCTGTAAAACCCCACATACACACTTTATACACTTTTCTCAGACAGGCATGAACATTTTCACACTTTTCACTCTTCTTTAAACACTTCCAAAGTTCAAACCTTCATAGAAAAGTAAGTCCAGTGTTATAGAATGAAACCAAAGATGAAACCCTGTTTTCAGATCCAACTACATAGAAAGGAAATACAATCTATGTTTGTTTTCAACAGTGTCTTGCAAACAAGTTCAGTAGACTAGGTAACACTGTAATATGCCCGGTGACTAATGGCATGATTCCTCTGTAATTAAAAGGAATTTCAGTGTATTTTATTTGAAATTACAATGTAATTATATTTATATACACATAATTAGCCTTAGACCGCTACAATAAGTGGGGAACAAGTCAGACTTTTATGGGAAACAAATAAATAATTATACTATAAGTACATTTATTTAGTGCCTAAGTAATTTTAAGTACTGCGCAATTTCCTAAGTAGGAAATAAATATTATGGAGCAGCTAAATCTAGCCTAACTTTGAGATATTTTTCAGGAAATGAGACAAAAATTATACTGTAAGTAATAAAACTATAGGCGAAATGTATATATTGACTTTTTAGCCACTTTTATGGCTGGAGTAAATCAGAACTTTAGCAGCAGGAAGTAGGGAAGAGATGTCCAGTACATAAGTTCAGTTGAAATCTTAATATTTCTGCTTGTCTGTTATTTTTATTAAAACTGTGCTCATGTTTAAAGGGTCAACATCCTTTTCAACTGGCAAAGAAGTAGCACTACTGCAGATGATCTCCCACAAGCCACCAGAAGGAAAACTTTGGATATAGTGTTTGCAGTTTTTACCCAGTTGGCTTTTCAACTTTTTCCTGCAGGCTGGGCACAGGGCGAGTAGTGTCAGAGACTCTGGTGGCTATGCTATGCTGAACACAGTAACCTCAAAAAGACTGGATAGTAGAACCTTTGCTCCATGGTGTAGTTGGTCATTGAAGTCTTTCTGGACAGAACAACGATGAGACTATCACAACCACAGAGAGCTAGAGGTTGAGACTTTACCTGCTGATCTGTTCCACTGACTGATCTGTTTATCACCTAAAAAAAAAGCATGGTCACTTGCAATGTGTTGTGTTTGATTTCACATCATTACTGTAACTGTGATAAAGAATTCAGAGCAGCTCACAGAACAGATATATGCCATGTGTTTCCATGAAAAACCAAAATGCAAAGGGAGACCCACTTGATGATTCCTTACTGATACTAGTTGACACACTGCCTTTAAAAAAAAAATCCCTTTAACTGCAGCTATGACCATTTTTGAATGATTGTGCTGTATGTATGATGTGTGATACCAGCATCGCACATCATGTTTGTTCTCATATATGATATTTTTTACTTTTTTGTATGAACGCCATGTTCACTGCTGTATATGTATGTAAAGTACAAGATGAGAATTTTATGTATAAATGTACCTAGCTTGTAAATGGAGTGCATGAATTAAACATCTTTTAAGTAGTGAATATGCATCACAGTTCTGAAAAGGTGGTATTCATATCTTGATAAATGATTTCTTGAGAAATGTATAATTTGTAAAATACTTTGACCTATTGTTTACCAGAATTACATAATTTTAACATTTGCATCTTCCGTATGTCCAGCCCCGTCACTTATTCTGGCTCAGAAAAGTCACATTTGTCATTCATAATATTGAAATGTAATTGATCTTTTTCCATCTAAAAACATCACAGCTTAAATCTTTTTGCTCATTTGTTACTGTACATTCAGATAGCATAAAATGACTTGTCAGCATTTCACCTTCCTGTTATTGTAGTTCAGATGTACAGAAGCATTCCATGTCATCCTGACAGCTGCCATGTAAACAGACTCGGGTCAAAGTCGTATTTTATTTTATTGGGATTTTTCAGTTTTGGAGTTCAGTAGTATAAGAATGATGTTTGATTTTTTCGTTGGGTACAAGTGCACCTGGAAAATCATATAGTTATATTTATTAAAATTTAAAACAAAATTATCAATCACATAGCTTAATTCAATATTGTTGTAAGTGTCAACACTACGGAAGCGTAGAGCTGCCATCCAGGCAAAAGAAAAATAGAGTTATATGACATTATAACATGAAAAATTTATTGTTCTAACAATATACTTCTCACATTTGAACAACATAATATCACATATTACAATATAACTATATAAATATTATATTGTAATAACATGATAATATGTTGTTCAAATGTGAAAAGTATATTGTAAAAACAATAAACTTTTCACATTATAACGTGATATGGTTCTATTTTTCTTTTCCCTGGGTGGCAGCTCTACACTTCCATACAACACTCAAAGTAATGCAGCTTCAAAAAAATACTAGTAAAGAAAAGACTACATTTATTTCTTTTTTGACAGTGCTATCTATAAAATAATGTTGTTGTTTAATTTAAATGAGTTAAACACTGTCTTTGTTTTCTTTGGTTGTCAGATAATGTTGTTTATTAGCTAATCATATGCTGTTTTGTTTATTTGATTTTTTTTTTAATTGGTGTTTTATTTATTTAACTGTTTTGTCTATTAGATCTGGATCTCTTGTCTAAAACTGCAAAAAGGGACTTGGTGGAGGATGCAATCTCCAAATAACCTTCTGGTTGTGCAATGTATATTATGTATTATATAATCAGTTTTATATGTTTAGTTGCATTATTGGTTTATCTGTTTATAAATCTAATTACATTTGTCCCTTACCTGTACTTATTAAGGTTTTGTAGACATGCAGCCCCCATCCACATGATGTTAACCTCCTGCCCCAGTTATACAGGCCTTTGTACCAATCACTGAACCCCCTGGCAACCACCTGTCGCTAGGGAAAATGTGTAATGCCTAACTAGTTTGCAAAATTGATGGACTTATCTACAAACTCTGGTTAGCTACTTTCCCAGCTGTAGCGAAACTATGAAGAGGGCAACACAAACAGGAAAGTTGTACCTCCACCCAATAAGACAACAGTTTTCAGAAACCACTGCCAACCAGTCAGGAAACACACATTTTTCTCTGGTAATTTGTGACTTTATCAAATCCAGTATGGCAGGAACTCTCAGGCAACATGTGCATGACTTAAGATGAGACACTTCAATAACCTGATCACTTAAGCTGCAGTGTCCTGAGTTCTCAGCCATCAAGCAGAAGATATAATTGTTTGATGATTTATTTAAAAGTACTTGTTCTAATTGATGTTACAGTTTTCAGCAGTGTTTTCTTTCAACTTGCTTTTAATATGTTTCCCCTTTTTTGTGCTGTAACAGATTTTATATCTAAAAAATATTTAGCGCTTTCTGTTTTAAGCCTCTACATTTCTGTTTTTTTGACTTGATCTGATTTTTGTTTGCATGTTTTATTCAAAGTACCAATTTATTACTGATACGTTGTTGCAACAAAAGGCTAATGATTAATCTTATTGCAGGAATTTGCTCCTACAATACAGGTTTTGATTAACTATCTGTAACTTCTTCTAGAAAAGCTGAAAAGTAGTACTTTACATGATAAGTGCACAATGCACTTGTTGGCAAAGCTCTAACCCAACAACATGTGTATGTAACATCTATGTGGTTGCTGGAGTCGATATAAAACCCATTACAGGAACTCCAGGAAGCTTAGAGAAATTCACAGAATCCAAGTATGTCACAAAGGTGATCCAAGACATTGAGGTACAGCTATTCATACTAAAACTTTAAAGTTCTTTGATAATGACAATTCCCCACAGAGCTCTTTATGTCAAGCCCTCACACATTCTGCGTGTGTTTACAGTGGTGTATTTTTTGCTGTCTATTTAAATTAATATATATTAATAGCTATTTTAAACTAATTGGTGCATAAACAGTTAACTTTGCTTCAAAGTGTAACTCTTGATATATAATTTCTTTGATTTGAAAGTTTGAGACAGAGAGGAGGTGGGCATTAAATATAGAATTTGCATGCTACTGTTTAGCCTGTTTAATTTTTTCTTATTTGGGTAATAGATCATTAGATGTACTCTCCATTTAATATTTTTCCCCAGCAAAGTTAAAAGATATGTGTCTGTGCTACCATGACACTAACCTGAATTGTGTCATGGTAGAAATTTCCGTGACACACAGCAATTTGTTAATTTAAGGTGGTGTCAGAAGAGAATGTTGATTTTGCTTTTGTTTTCCAGAAGAATGTTTTTTATAATCCTAAAAATGGCAGCTGTTGTCACTGATTGCCAGACAGATTCACTGTTCAATTCAGCGTCAAAGCAATTTGTCACTGACTCAGAATAAAGAATTTTACTTTAAATAGAATTACGTGTGTGCATGTATGGAGTGAACTTCTCTGCAGTAATAATTCAATTTTCAATTCAATTTATTTAGACAGTGCCAAACAGTTGCCTCAAGGTGCTTTATAATGTAAGGTAGAGACCCTACAATAATACATACAGAGAAAAACACAATGTGGTGGGGCGTGGTCTGGGGTACCGTGCGGTCCCACCTGCATGGGATCTGCAGATCACGCCCACGGTGTTAAATCATGGGGAAGCAGGGTTGAGAGGGTGGTTGTGGTGGTGTGATGCAAATGTTAAACGTTATCTGTGGTCCCGTCATGCCTTAATTCCACCACACCCAACAATCATAGACCCCCTATGAGCAAAAACTTTGGCGACAGTGGGAAGGAAAAACTCCCTTTTAAAAGGAAGAAACCTCCGGCAGAACCATGCTCAGGGAGGGGCGGGGCCGTCTGCTGCGACCGGTTGGGCTGAGAGAAGGAAGACAGGATAGAAGATATGTGCAGAGAGAGCGGACGTCAAGTGATAGCGCCAACTAAAGGAAAGGAATATAACTGGTAGGCAGGCTAGCAAAGATAAGCAGCCCGTGGCCTCAATAAGGTGTTCGAGGAATCCATAGACTTGAGGGGATGGTGGGAGAAGAGATCAAAGGAAATTTCTGACAGTGAAAGACCTTGATAGATGAATGAGTTGAACCCATTGATCATTTGGCTCGACTCTGAACTGAAGCTTTGACAGTGACACATGCATGGATTTTAAGACTTGTGGTGATGGCTTGACGACTCATAAAAGCTTATATGAGCTTGTCTTAGAGTAGAAGATGGAGAGAAAATGCCTGGCTGGTTAATTTACTTTGGGTAAGGAAGCGATAACTACTGTACCAGTTTCTGAAATGTACAGCGGTGACAATAAGCAGAATTGAAAGACTGATTAGAAGACAACTGCCTGCCATAACGATAACCCCCAAAACCGACAGAGTCAAGCAGAATTCCAACGAACCTCAAAGAAGATGATAATGCCATGTTGGATGTTGTCAGAACCACAAGTCGGCTTGGATTGCTGTCTCGAATAACTGCACTGTAAAATATAACTTGTTGTTTCAACTTAAAAATATCAGGTACAGGGCTGCCTTAAAATTTTAAGTTAAGTCAAGAAATAGAGTTTGTTCTTATAACACAACCAATTGTTATCTTAATGAAAAATCACATGTTGTCTAAACTTTCGTCTTAGTTTAGTTGACTGAGATTTGTTAGTCAGTTCAACTCCTTTAATTGTCATTTTTACTTTGGAAAACCCTTTCAGCTAAATTAAAATAATCTATTGTTTAAACTCTTGTCCTAGTTCAGTTGACTTGGGTTTTTTAGTTAATTCAAATACTTTAGTAGTTCTTTTAACTTAGGAATCTATTTTAGCTTAACTAACATAATCTGTTAGCTAAGTTGATTTAAGTTTATTAATTAACTGAGCTCCTTAAGGTAGCTGAGTGAACTTGTAAATCAGTTTCATTTTAATTATCAGAGTTGATTGACTGGATGTAAAGAAAAATGTGTATTAAACATCTTAAGTTTTGTTTTGTTTTTTTAGCTTTCTAACATCCATTTCAGCAAAACTACCTGTTAGGTTTATCTTAGATCTCAGGTTTAAATATCTACATTCCTTTAAATTAATTTTCTGTTGTTTACAGAAAAAAAAATAAAAACCCACAGATTCCATTAAAGTCTATCTGATCATTTCATACAGAAAGTTTGTTTTAAGAACATGACAAGACAATTACTCATGAGCACCCAACATTCACCATTTATTGTGCCATCTTAGTCATCTGAGAAACAGAAAAATCAGTGACGTAGCTCATCAGGCTCACAATCCATCAAAACTCAAAAGTTGCTCCCTGTGAAACAATAAATTTGAACTTGGTCTTGAGCCCAGTTTGGGTGAAGATTAAATTCTGACCAATACTCTAGGAGCAGTAGTGATTCTTGTGAAGTAACAACATAAAGTCTGCATTAATGTAATGTATCAACGGAACACTTGCTATTTTAGAAAAGTTATTCTTTACATTTGCAAAATTTTTAAACTTCATTGTGCTCAGTCACACCTGTTAGCATAAAACTTGAAATATTAAAATAGTACAAAACATTTGATAAGTGACAGTAAAGATCAGTTTATAACAACTAAGACATCAAACTCTTGTATTTGTCTTCGTTTACAATTGCAACAAATTCCACAGAACCAATATCTCTGAAAATGAGTGCATGCTTCTGAAACATTTGATAATATGAATATTTCAGAAACATTAGTTTGAGTCTGCTCAATTGCAAAACAAAGGAAAAACTACTGACTTGCATGAGATAAGCATCTGCAGAGTCCACCATTATATTGTTGTTCACATAAGTTTCTTAAACCATGAACAAATGAGTAATTGTCTAATCTGGAATGTAAAGTGTAGTCATTTAGTGACATACAAAAGTGAGAATGAGAACTTGCAAGAATAAAAAAACAAACAGTAAAATAAAAACTGTCCTTAACACTAAGGCAATTGTATGCTGTGAGCATACAATTACAGTTCTGCATGGCTTTCTGCAAGAGTCTGTTTCTTAGACCATGCACTAGTGAGATGCACTGCCTTCCACCAATGTTCATTAGGACGTTCTGAATGACTTCAAAGATGTCCTTAAGTTCCTTTGGATAGTCTATGTTGAGGGCAAAAAGAAGGCCCATCAGCATGGAAATGGCACTTGAGACATCCCTCAGATTAGACAGGATTACTGCTGCCTCAAGGACAACCAACACATCGATGATGTCTTCTTCTTTCACCATCGCAATGCCAACTTTCATCCTCTTAGAAAACGTGTCTTCAATACCTGTCGGCTATAAAAGGGTTCAAAGACAAAAAAAAAAAATTAAAATTACACAATTACAATTACACAATATCCCTTGTGCTTAATAATTCATGTCTTTTCAAAGAAGAGCCATACTGATGCTTTGGATGATGGTGATTGGCTTTGGGTAACACTTATTAGTTGTTAAAGTTTTTTCAGAATGAGATATGCACCCCCATGTTACAAATCCATTTCTTGCTTTAAACAAAGACCATGTTCATAAATAACTGAGCATGTCTTCAATTGCAGAATTCAAACAAAATTTTCAATTTAAATGGTAAATGGTCTGTATTTGTATAGCGCTTTACTAGTCCCCTAAGGACTCCAAAGTGCTTTACACATTCAGTCATTCACACACATGGGTGGATGACTGAATCGTGACTCAAGAGTTGACAGTTCGTCTTATAATTGGAAGGTTGCCGGTTCGAGCCCCGGCTCCGACAGTTTCAGTCGTTGTGTCCTTGGGCAAGACACTTCACCTGTTGCCTACTGGTGGTGGTCAGAGGGCCCGGTGGTGCCAGTGTCTGGCAGCCTCGCCTCTGTCAGTGCGCCCCAGGGCGGCTGTGGCTACATTGTAGCTTGCCATCACCAGTGTGTGAATTTAAATCTACTTATGCTAAATATTGGCTGTGCTCTAAACCAAATCTGGCTGAGAATACATGAAATGTGCAAACTGCAGCTACACTACAGGATCAGATTATGGCTCCATAGACAATGCTTCTTTAATCAGTTTATTGATTAAAGTTTATTTTTCCCCCTATATTAACAGCATGAAAAAAGAGCATATCGACATGGCTGAACAGGTTGCATAATTGGCACTGAATATCAACATCCACCTTTACCCAGCTGCCCAATGACTCTCGGCCAGTAACCTTTAATTGCTTACCCAGTCTACACAGTCTACACAGTCTCTTTTCCAGGGTCCAGGACATTTCACCAAAGTATTGCCCCCCACAGCTGTAGCAGCCACTGCAGCCGCTTAAATATCCTAATATCTCTGCCATTACAATATACAATGTGAGAAATCAAACGTAAAGCTAAAGTGAACAGTACAGCAGCGAAATGTCAAAGACCCTGGTGAAGACATGAATAAACACAAGACACTAATAATCTCAATGCTAGCTTGCCAGTTAGTTTCTCTGAAACCCAGACCAAATCCAGTGTCAAAGATCTTGTAATAATACATTTGGTGAGGAAAAAGTAAACATGTTATCATGTGGCATCTATTGTTTCATAGATGCCACATGTTTCATTTAAAATCCACTGTGGTGCTGTCATTATTAAATTTACTAAAAGAAACAATGCTAACCTTCACAGTCTTGAAAGTGTGTGAGGGATCTTCCTTTAGAAAATGAGGTCCTCTGTCCTCTTCCTTTGTGTAGGGCTCTGGTCACAGAAGTCAAAAAGAAAACAAAAACACTTTTTAAACAGTGTTTATGAAACATGTAGACAGCTCCAAATTCACAGCTTTTTGATACATAATTCCATCAATATATGATTATCATTGGAGATTTTGAATCAGGCTTATCAGGACATTCAAGTAGAATATGATATCCAACCTACCACCAATATACATAGATTCTGTAAAAGTTACCACACTAAATGTCCGGTTGTGAAATATGATGACAGACTTTACTTATCAGCTTTCTTTCAATGAGTTCATCAGTTGAACTGGATAACCTAAAACTTAAACAGAGAACATTTCGCAGTTGAACACTTACATCATCACCGAAGCATCTTATGAGCCTAGTTAGCCCTCCTATGCCGCTCTTGATTTTGTACAGCTCCACGAACCTCTCCATAATGGTCAAGCACAGCAAAAAGGAACCCTTTCAGGTCAACAGATGTAAGACGGGCAAATTCTGCTTCAACCTGAGCAATAGAAGAAGAGGGGTGGAGAGTACAGGCAGAATAAAAAAAAGATTCTTTGAGACCCAAATTTAAGCAAACCGTCATCTGAGGCCCATTAGAGAAAACACAAACACACAAAAGCAAACAAACAAAAAGATGCACTTTACCTGCCGTTCAGCAAACAAGGAAGTTCAGTGAACAATAAGCTCTGTCTCGAAATCTTTTAAAGTAGAATGATTGTGAAAATGACTTATGTGATGTAAAACTTTAGTAAATGTGCGATTAAAAGAACACTGAGTAAAAGGACAAGTAACAGTTTCCTTATTCCTCAGATGTTTACCTTGATGAGCAATACTGTTTTAGTCCAACTGCCTCATTAAAGTTACACAACAGGCTTTTTACATTAAAGCCAGCAAGTCCATTACATACTCCCTTTTTAGATCTGAAATACTGTGCACATTCTGTGTATATGTAGTGGACAGCAATTTACCCAAAAGAGCGCAAAGTTTGCAAGTCCACCTCATTTAAATGACAAAGTCAGATGTGATCATCTAGACCTGTGAAAATAAATTAATGACGAACTTGCAGTTATGGATGTTATTACAACCACAAGAACCTAAACAGTCTGCTCCATTGCTTTTGTTAATGAATCATTTGTTGGTAACACGTCTGAATATTTAGTTTATGCCACCTGCATGTGATCATCAATAGTGCCATATTACTTCTTAAGAAGTACCCTGACACTACAATCTTTATATCATTTGTTCTACAGAGCTATTAAATTACAATATAATCTGAGGTGTTTCCAGTATGACAAAATGCACAAATTGTAACTTACCATTTGACTCCACTGACAAAAATAAATCCCCAGCATCAAGTTTGGCTTCACAGACCTAAAATAAGTAAAATAAAAATATATGTTATAATTATATTGTTTTCGCCATTTATTCATGTTTGCTAATTTTCTGACATATAAACAATGTTAGTTTTGTTACAATACAGAGAATGCAGTTTAATTAAAAGGTAAATTATGCAAAAAAAAAAAAACTTCTGCAGTATACCATGCCAAAAATCAGTGTCTCTGATGCCAATTATTTTATCACTACAGCTCTTTTAGTATGGAAACTCACACAATCTAGTCATACTGATCACAAGAGTTCAAAAATAAGTCAAAATAGTGAGCTGTTGTTAAGCATAAAGCATTTCAGGGTAACAAATAACTGCACAATATAATTAAAGCAAAAAATAAACACACTGGAGGACTATCTGATAAAAACTAATATAATGCTGGTTTGTAGACCATATTTTGGTCTCAGTCCTCAGTGCACTCTTGCAGCTTAGCATGCAGCAGTTAATAACAACTTAAGTGATTACATAGGGGTAAAGAAATGACAACAAGCATCGGAGTCCTGCCAAAAAGTTCTTTTTGAACCCAGTCAGTTATTGGAAATATTGCCAAAATGAACTTCCACCAAAATACAACAGCCTGTGAACTTGAAAGAAATTTACAAGTACAGAGACAATATGAAATAAGCTTTATTAATTAGCTGAGTTAGCTTGCTAATATCGCAACAGTGGTTGAGTGCACAACCTTAAAGCTAGCGGCACAATACTTGTGATTTGGTCAGTGCCACATTAAACCCATAAAAAAGGCCATGTGTCAGTTTATTAGGTCAAGTTTGGTCATGACATACAAGCTGGACCTTGTCGGCTAAAGTTACATTAGCTAAAGCAAACATTTCGGTAAAAGAGAAAAACACACATCATGCCATAGATTCAAAACATGTTCCAACTTTTGTAGCTCTCTTTCCTTATAGTTATAACCAATGTTACTCACCTTGAAAGCATATTCCAAAGAAGACGATTAGAAAACGTCCAAGTAAAGTGAGCATGTCGTTAACCGCCAATTCCCCATGATGCACCTCGGTAGCAGTCACGTGAGGCAGTTTTGAATCCTGCTGTGCTCAACTTACCCACATTGTCAAGTTCACATAAGTTGCTGATTTAGCTGGACATGAGTTTTCAAGTTAGCTTTTTTTTGTGTAATTGGGACGTTTTTAACTTGTAATTCTATGTTATAACAACAACTTCAGTCATCTATCGTCAAACTGATATAGAATAATATGTTGAAATAACAAACATCTAGAATTACATTTTACAGTGTGCGTTTAGATGATGCTAGTGAGAGCACTTGAGAAGTGAAGGGACACCTTGAGGAATTAGGCCTATTGGCGAGTTCAAATGTCTGAAAAGGAGCAATAAAGGACAGAACCTGGCATCCAAACAATGACCAAACAATCAGAAACAGACTTCACAAGGGGTGTCTAATGGTCTAACATCCTTCAGTGAGCCCTATTCTCACTGCCTACCACTGTATGTAGAGACCAACAGGCCTTTGCCATAGAGTCCCAGAATTGACAGGTCCACCACTGGCACTCTGTGTTTTGAGAGCAGCTTCACCCTGAGCACATGTGACAGATGCGAAAGGCTCTAGAAGCCACAGAGAATGTTAAGCTGCATCATTTATCATGATTGCTTCGGTGACGGGTCAGCGATGGTCTGGTGAGGGATATCCAAGGAAGGATGTACAGTCTGCTAACAGTTCGCTGACTACCAATAGACATTGGGATGAAATCCTTGGAGCCATTGTCATTTGACGTCCACCTTTATCTAGATTTTAGTTTTTCCACAAGGGGTTACCAGATACGTCCTCCAATCGTATGTGTTGATTCACCCACCCTCTATCTGTCTCTCAACCAGACATTCTGTTGGCAGAGAAAGGTCTTCTTCTGTTTCCTGCCTTTGTATGGAGGCAGGAAACAGTGGAAGATAATGAACTCATATGTTGGTCATCCTCAGATTTACAGTTGACTATTTAAGCTGGAGGAAATTTCAGCTATATTTATATACGTATATCTATCTATCTATCTATCTATCTATCTATCTATATATATATATATATATATATATATATATATATATATGTATATATAATATTTATATATATGTATATATAATATTTATTTATTTTTTTTTCCTTCCACGACCCTCAGACTGACAGGCAAAAAAATTCAGTTTCTGGCTGCATATTTACAGTCTGTCTGACCATTTAGAACTGAGTTGAATCAGAAAGTTCAGAATAGGCCAAGGATGAGACAAATGTCTATTTTATTTATATAGCACCAAATTCACAACAGTTGCCTTAAGGCACTTTATACTGTCTAATTCAGGTATGTGGGGGCGCAACACCAAAACTCTGTGCCACCTTCATCACTGATTGACTTCTAACCATCCAAAGATTTAGCCTCTCCTCCAGCAAGTACAACCAACAAAAATTAAAAAAACAAACAAACAAACAAAAAAAACTTTAGCCACAATTTGCCTCCTTTTTGACTTGTATATTACAACATATAACAGAATATTTTTGAATTCTATATTCTAGCTACTGCTGTAGGACAGAAAGGTAAGTATCACCTTTTTTATTCCTTAAGTTATATTTAGGACCATGTCTCTTATACTTATTAACTTATACATCAAACTGTTAATTTAAACCACTGATGGCCAAAAAAAGTCAAAAGTCATGTATATTCACAGGTACAGTTATTTTCCATTAGACATGTTAATTTTACAGGCTTTTTTGTAATTGTATTGATATTTCATCTATTTATAAAAGTAACAGGAAAACTCTGTAGAATGACAGATTGTTTTTTACAGTGTACATTAGACCACAATATTATGGTTCATGTATTGTGCACTACCATGCTTTGAAATCCGGTTTTAGACCTTGCTGCGGCTTCTTTTCTCTCTGTTAACCGTTGACAATTGTGAGTGCTGCTTTAAGAGTATAGCAGGGTGTGTCCACACAGCTTTGTTACCTGCTCAGGCAACCCAATATCACGTGGTCTCAGCCTCTCCCTGGATCACTGCCAGGCTCCCTTTCACTACAGCCTCACCAAAGCTTGAGTGGTTAATACTCAGACTGCTAAACTATAGATTTATGCCTTTTCTATAAAAGCACTGACATATTGTGAGGTAAGTGAACTGCTAAGTGTTTTGTTTTTTACAGAATATAAAATATTTTGTAAGGCTTTAAATTATCACTGGAAATTTCTTCTTCTTTCCTGGCAGACTGAGCACGGTTTAGTTCATTCCTGCCTGAGGTGTTCAGCTTCTATTCCTGGCTGTAGCCTTTTTAAAAAGCAGCAGTTGGCTGATATCGCTGTTTTTACATCAACCTTGAACAAACCTACAATATTTTTAAGTTATGGAGCGTCTGAAGTTAGTCTTGCAGTACTTCCAGTCCAATTCCGAGTCCATCTCCAATGGAATTTGTATCATCCTGGCCCTGGTTAGTGTCAAGCTTTACACCAGCTTCGACTTTAACTGCCCGTGCCTCCCTCAGTACAACAAACTTTACTCTCTGGGAGTGATGATAGTCCCGCCTATTATACTGTTCTTCCTGGGAATCCTTGTCAACCGGCATACAGGTGTCATGATGGACGAGTGGATGAGACCCATTGGGAACAGGTCCAAAAATCCTGCTGTTGTCAAGTAAGTCAAGAATTTGCTATCTAACAGAAGTACACAGACAGGCTGTTGTTGCTATTATATGTAACTGCACAGTAAATGAAATGAAATGAAAGCTCAGTGAAATCTGTAGTGTGCTGCATCACCTCTTCTTTTGATAGATCTAGGGTGCAGGCAGAGCAGTTTATCAACTTTTTTTTTTTTTTTTACTATGGAATCATGCAGACTGTAGTTTTCCATTCTCTATATTGTATTTATTTCAGCATAATTGTAACCTTGTAGATGCAAGTCCCAAACCCAGATCCTTTTGTATTACACATCAGTGAAATGCTACACTGTTCACATCTTTTCCTATTTTGTTCTGCAGGTACTTGTTCTCAGCCATGATCCAGAGAGCCCTGCTGGCACCAATGGTGTGGATCCTGGTCACTTTGCTAGATGGAAAGATCTTTATCTGTGCTTTCAGTGTGAGTGTAGACCCTACACTCTTCTCAGGTAAATGATGCTAAACTATCCTTTCTGTTGTATAACATCTTTTTAGTCTCACAACAGTTTTGGATTATATAAATTTGTTTCGACAGGTATGCCTAATAACACAGGTCTGGATGTCCTCAAGATCATGGCCAAAGTACCCTGTAAGGAGGACGTTATCTTCAGGAATAGTTCTTTCCGTAAAGCGGTTTCTCGTTATGTTCGCTGCCATTCACAGGTAAGTTCTCAGCAACATAAACAGTCCCTTCTCCCTGAGGCACAACGGAATTATTATTTGGCAATGAACATTTGCTATTATTTAAAACCGACCTCCTATTAGTCTGTGAAGGATTTCACAGAAAGATGGATTGATCTGACCGAGTGTCAACCACTAAAGCAATTAGAATCTCAACTATTTAAATAAGAAATGTATTATTTACTTCAAAAAATTACAAACCCAGGGTGTCTATTATCGCTGAAAAAGGAGGCCTTTAACAATAAGATACTGTAAAAGCTTGATTTATTGCATCAGTGGTGAGAATATTAGACCTGTAACAAATAACACACATCTACAACACTCACATCACATTAGCTCTGACATGAGCCCTGTCAGCAGTGGGGTGTTATTAGAAAGCTTAGTGTGTTATCCGACAGCAAGAAGGGCTTGGATTTGAACCTGAATAACCCAGCCAGAGCCCTTCTATGTTAAGCGCCTGCGTGGGTTCTTCCCGGGTCACCAAAGACATGTTTGTTGAGTTAACTGGCAATTCTAAATTGGCCATTAGTGTGAAAGACTGCTTATTTCATTGTGCTAGCTGTGCAAGGGAACGGCAACCTCTCAGGGTGTCCAGGAACAGTCAACTAAAATATATACAGGAAATTGTCAATTCAATTCAATTTTATTTATACAGCGCCAAATCACAAAAACAGGTTCCTCAAGGTGCTTTTTATTGTAAGGTAGACCCTACAATAATACATACGGAGAAAAACCCAACAATCATATGACCCCCTTTGAGCAGTCTGTCATATTTGGTGACAGTGGGAAGGAAAAACTCCCTTTTAACAGGAAGAAACCTCCAACAGAACCTGGCTCAGGGAGGGGCGAGGCCATCTGCTGCGACCGGTTGGGGAGAGAGAAGGAAGACAGGAAATAGCTCAGACAATGTTAAAAGCTTATGAAAACATAGTGAACGCAGTGAACTCATTATTTAGACATCCCAGTCTGAGCAAAAATGTGCACCTAAAGTTTTAATGTTTGTTTTGTAATATCTACTCTGAACTTAAATCTAACAACAAAAACAGATAATAAAAACTTACACTGATAATGAAATGAATTACTAAACTAAAGCTACAATAACCGGTAATCCAGAAACAATTTGCAAAATTAATGAAAAACAAAGTTAAAAAAAATCAAATGAAAAATACAAAACAATAGAATTTTGTTTTTAATGCTTTTTCAACAGCAGCATTAAGAATGAGAGCTGGAAAAGCTGCAGAGCTTATTCTGTGCAAACAAATAACAGTCCTTTCAGGAAACTTATTCTTTGATTTACCAACACTACCTTTGTAACAGTCTTTAAAAGACACGTTTCCTCCAAAAACCTCTGAATTTTCAAACTAAAAAACACCTTCACAACATTTTTGCACAAAGCAAACACTCATCTACCAATAAGTGAAAAATTAGGGGAACCCAACTGATTAATAAAGTTTTATCTAATCTGATCTAAATTAAACATTAAAGGACAACATTAAAGCACCTGCACTCGCTCTTTGTGGCCTTGTCACAGTCACTGCTCTGCTTACTGACAGTTTTCTTCGCTTTGGATGATTTGCTTTCTTATCCTGTCTAGGCGATTGGTTGGTCCATCCTCTTGTTCCTGATTGTACTGGGAGCACTGGGACGCCTCATCAAGCCCTGTTTTGATGACCACGCCACCTTCCTGCAGACACGCTACTGGAGCAACTATCTTGATGTGGAGCAGAAGCTCTTCGACGAGACCTGTGTCCTACATGCCCGAGACTTCGCCCGAAAGTGTGTGGTGCAGTTCTTTGAGGACGTCAGGGAGGACTCTCTACGTCTTCCACACCCGGTCTTCTTCAGCAAATTCAGAGAGGAGTGGGATGATGAAGAAGAAGAACAGCTTCATGGGATAACAAAACAGGAGCAAGTGGACCAGCTGCTAAACAAGTGGTATTACAGTAAACCTGAACTGGATGTGTCTAGGATTGCATACAGGCCCAGACCATGTGTTACCTGGGAGAACCATGAAGGGAAGACATTATACTCTGATGTGTAGAACACAGTCTATAGCATATATGAACTAACTAAGCTGCACATTTTAGCTGTAGGGTTCCCCTTTTCAGCAATGTGCTTATGATGTCCTCATGTCCACTTAATTTGAGAGCCTTCCGCAACATCACCAACACCATCTTCAATTCAGCAGAGGATTCTGACAAAGGTTTCAAAACCGGAAGACTGGATCATAACATTTCAGTCAGTGATGGGTATATATATGCAGAGATTTAATGACTATTTCTGCTAAAAGATGGTAATTTCTTTCAGAATCTGATCTTTGTCATTTCATCCACTGACTTCTGCTCAGTGACCTTAATCCTAGATGCTGTGACAGGACCTGGAGACTTATCAACTAAAGTTCTGGCAATCAGTCACTTGACAATTTTCAACAGATGCTCATATTAAACCGTTTCAAATAATGACGCAAAAGTGTGTAAATATGTGTGAGGGAATTGGATAAGGCCTGAAAGAGCAGATAGTGTTATATTAGATCAGCTGCAAACGCTCTCTTGAGTTGTTTCTGTATGAAGGTTGTTTCACTGCTGGGTTACCAATGACACTCTGAGCATTGGAAATGGTCTAGCAGCAGTTAGTCAGTTAGGGACTTGACTTATAGTGGCAAAGCTTATAGTTAGGGCTGCAAAATTGTCTAATATGAATTCTGCTCATACTAGGGAGCATTCAGAAGTTTGTTTGTTTGTTTCCCCATCAGCCTCGTTATAAGCAATGACATTGTTTCCAAGGTTCTTGGTCCCGTTTGCCTTATCTGGTCTACTGACTATTTGGTAAGATTCGTCTAACAGCTGCCATCATGTTGGCTAACAAAGCAGCATTCAGTTCTATTCAGTCCCCACAACTGATTCATTTACACACCAACCTGTAAAAAATGGCTGTTTCAGAGGAAGATTAAAAACAGGCAGTATGCAAAAGAGAAAGAACACATAAAGAATGCACCACTACTATAGTGGCGTTAAGGAATAAAGCTAAAAACAGCTAAATTAAAATTTGTCTCTTTCAAGAGTCAACAAAGTGGAAAAATTATGGTGTGATGTATTATTTTTACCTTTGACCACTGACTATTTAGTGTTTGTTAGTAATAACTAACAAAACCACAAAAATGTTTGTTTCCAAGTCAAGTCCAGGATCAAATGGACGAATCTGTTATAATAACTTGATGTTTTTTATTTGGAAAAGAGTGAGAAAATGGTTTGTCTTTATATGAAAACATGTTGCAAGAGTCATTTGAATTTGTTGGGTGTTGGCTGACAAGCTTTGCATAGAAAACATGGAGCTCACCCACAGATTGATTAAAAGATGCAAATAGACACTTGGCAGCAAACAAGCACTAAAAAAGACCTCTTTTTCAATTTATTTTATTGAGTTTCCTCATATAGTTGCATTAATATGTTTTTCAATGTGTATGGGTATGTATATGAGTTTTGTATTGCAAAACTAAAGGCAGTTACCACTAACGTTGCACAAGCTCCCATTAATGACATTACTGGTTGTCTTTGTTTTGCAGCCACAAATTTCACTCTGATCAAAAAGGTTTCCAGGAGCAGCTGGAAGCTAAAAGTTAAAAAGTTAAAAAGCACAAGTAAAGAAGATCAGTGTGTCTGTTCAAACGTCTATTCAGATTCTCTCTTTTGTGAAGTTTTCACATTTTACAACTCAAAAACCAGTCTTATTTTTTATCATCTATCATCCACCTGGACCTTACACAGAATTTCTGTCTAATTTCTCAGACTTTTTATCTGATTTAGTGCTCAGCTCAGATAAAAACTAATGATTGTGGGTGAGTTTAACATCCATGTAGATGCTAAAAATGACATTTAATCTGTTATTAGACTCAATTGGTTTATCTCAAAAAGTAAAAGAACCCACCCACCACTTTAATCACACTCTAGATCTTGTTTTAGCATATGGCATAGAAACTGAGCATTTGGCAGTGTTTCCCTAAAACCTTCTCCTGTCTGATCATTTCCTGATAGCATTTACATTTACAATAATTGATTACACAGCAGTGGGGAGTAGACTTCATCACAGTAGATGTCTTTCTGAAAGTGCTGTAACTAAGTTTAAGAATATAATCCACCCACTGCTAGCATCTTCAATGCCCTGTACCAACACAGAGCAGAGCAGCTAACTGAACGCTACTCCAACAGAGGTCAGTTATCTTGTTAATAATTTTACCTCCTCGCTACATACGACTCTGGATACTGTAGCTCTGGTGAAATCCAAGGGCTCAAACCAGAAGTACCTGACTCCATGGTTCACTCAAAAAAATAATTCATTGGATGAACTTAATTTTATCTTGCCACCTATATTCCATCTAAACAAATCATGTTATATTAATCCATATTGATTGTGTTGTTTCAACACTAAATATGTTTGTAAGTGTAACATAATTTAAACATTAACATTCAGTTAATTTGATTTTTATTCAGTTAACATGTTTGTACCAAGTTAGTCTAATTAAATTAAACACCTTGGCACATCAAAAGTGAGTCTTGTTACATGAACTAGTAAAATATTTGTTTGTTACACCAATGTTAATCTTGTTGAATGAACAAATGTAATTTATGTCTGTAGTACTTACACCAATCATGTTTCAGTTAGTGTTTGTATTGCTTATGTAAACATTACTTTTAATTAAATTAATGAAACATAATACATAAATGATAACTTGCAAAACCATCTCTTTTATTTTGCTTGAACATTCTCAAAACAGTTGGCAGGATCCCAGTTCAGCCTAGCTTTCTCCCCTTTAACCATCTCATACTAAGACCACAGAACTTCCAGATCAAGACATGCTGACTGAAACAAAAAAATACAATAAAATAACCCTAACAATAAAAATGAAATAAGTCTGTTGAATAGTTTGCAGACAAAAAAATATTATCCCCAAAGCAACTTTCGTAAAATGTAGTAAAATATGCATTGCAAACAACAATATGAATTTTAACACAATTTAAAGCTCAGACATAACATTCAACATTACTATAACATTACAACATTACTATGTTGCTTGCATACATTAGTACTCCATTTAATCAGGCTGTATCCATTAATAGTGACTTTATGCTATTTAACGTGTGGAGAAAACATTCAATTTTGAGTATAACTGCTCCACTCAAACAATTTGCGAAAACCAGTGTGCATTTGCCTTTGTTACAATTGCCCATCTGGCAATCAGCGTGAATATGCTGATATATTTACTAAATTCTATGTCTCTGGTTTCACACCTCAGAAATTTGACATGAAACAAAACAAGGACCAATTGCAATATCTTTTATTCACACCTGGTGTCACATTTTACCATTTCATATATCGAAATTACCCATAACTCCTGCAGCAAATTACATAACACAGAACATCTTGTGAATGTAACTCACCGTATATTCCTTCACAAGTTTCTCATGGTCTTCATTCAGGTAGACACACAAGGACTTCAGGATGCATGCTCGCCTTGTATGTATTGTGTCATCCTAAGAAAAAAAGGGAATCCATAATGACAATATTTAGCTTTTAGGCAGCAGTTTGAAAAAGGAATACTTGGTTTGGAAGAGTCCAAAAGGCCACATGGTAAATAGACTGGTTTTTATATAGCGTTTTTCTACTCGGAGCACTCAAAGCTGCCTTTATACAACAATTCATTCACCCAATCACTTTTTATAAACTGTTTAAATAGCCTGTATTTATATAGCGCTTTACTTAGTCCCTAAGGACCCCAAAGTGCTTTAGACATTCAGTCATCCACCCATTCACACACTAATGGTGGTAAGCTACATTGTAGCCACAGCCACCCTGGGGCGCACTGACAGAGTCGAGGCTGTCGAACACTGGCGCCACCGGGTTTAGTGCTTACTGTCTAACATTCATACACATTCACACTCCGATGAATGCATCGGTGAGCAACTTGGGGTTAGTATCTTGCCCAAGGATATTTGGCATGCAGACTGGAGGAGCTTGGGACCAAACCGCCAACCTTCTGGTTAGTAGCTGACCTGCTCTACCACCTGAGCTACAGCCACCTCGAAACATCTGTCTAAACCAAATCAGACACAAAATGAGGCAACTAAACACTAATGTTTTTTTGTTTTTTTTTTCATTTTGATCAAAATTAACCATACGATTTTATTAATTACTTATTAATATAAGACTGATGCTTATATAATTTGTATAAAATATGAAAATCTCTTAGGACTTTTGCCTACCATATGTATAGATATCTTTGCTCATAAAATTGCCAGATTATGGGCATAAAAAGTTCTTAAGCACAGATCTAACCCACCTTGGAGATGGCCACCATGATGTGTTTCATTTTTCTGCCAGCCACCCCACCTTTGCCTCGAAAGAGCTCCATCATGCGTGGAGTGTACAAGTCTAGCTCATAAAAGAATCTAGATAGCAGCGGTACTGTCGATATGCGCAGGAATTCCTTGTCAATCTGAAAAACATGAACAATGCACTTACAATATGCACCAGAGGAAGGACATGCCAGGAATTATTAGCTGTTTTATCACTATGTTATGTCAATATTAGTGAAGCAAGAAATAACTGGTCAACCATAAACACACTCTTGCGACATAAAGCTAGACATATAGGACATGCACCTCTTTCTCGGTGAACAGAGCTGGCCATCTGCTTTTAAAATCTGCAATGAAGGGCTGTCCTTGAATAACTTCTTGCCTTCTGTACGAAAAAGTCTTCTGCATTTTCATTGTCACTATATTGTCATTGTTTCTCTTCTGAACCTCTGAAAGCAGTGCAATTCTCTCTTTTTCCAGGCTGTCAGTAGTTTCTCCTTTTGGATACTGTGGACAGTAATTGACTTCTGCTCTTCTAGGCTTTTTCACATTCAATGCTGCCTGACTTTTGTCTTGGGCCTTGTTCTTTGGTGAATTTACCAACACCTCAGCACAGCCTAGGCCTCTCAGTTTGGTCCGGACATTGGCCATTTTATACTTGAGGCTAATTTTCCAACCATAACAGCCATTGAAGGATCCCTGCTCCCTCAGACAAGGATGCTGTTTGACAAGGGCTTCTGCAACTTCATTCAGGTCATTGTCAGTTGGATAGACTTTAAATTTTATTATTTCTTCAGCCAGCCTTTCTAAAAGGTGGGATTTCAGTTTTGGTGAGGGGGTCAAATGAGTTCCACCAGCAATGAACTCAGCATTGGCCTTTTCAAGTTGCAGTTCAGCCTCATACCTGAAACGAGGGACTGTAAAGACACTTGGCCACACTGACAGTCTTGTAGACGGTGATGAACCTGACGATGAAACGGGCCTTGTATTGTCTGTGTCTGCTGAAGAGCTTGAAAAGGAATGTGTTGGACTTCGCACTGGTTGACACGTCACTCCCTCATCTTCTGTAAAACTTTGCAACTGCACACTATCCAAGTATACAACCTTTAAAGTTGCTTTATCATTCATTTCAGAGATCGCAGTCAGATTTACGAACTCATTTCCGAAATCAGGATCTTGATATTGAAGACGAAAATCCTGTTGCACTCCAAAATTTGTCTTTACTTCCTGACACAATTCCTCAATGGAGTCTGATATCCCAGCTGGTAAAATTAGTTTCCTGGCATCATCTTCTCCGAGAATGATCCTCAGTCTTATGGGCTGGGCCATCATGTTGACCTGGACAAATATAAAATATTTAAAAAATAAATAAAGATGTACTTATTGACTATTGTGCGAGTGTGTGTAACAAATCCCAATGTCAACGATAATTTGATGATGTCACCATGGCCTCTAGGATTTTTTTTACTGGAGAAGGAAAAGTGAATAGTGCATTTTCCAGATTTGTCTTGCATTCTTCTAATTAATGACAATTCTTGCATAAGATGCTTAAAAGAAATCTACTCTCAATAAATTAAGTAGCAATTGGTCTGCAAAGTATGATGTATTATTTACTGTGCCAGGTGATATAGGGGGAAAATACTTACAAACATCACTCCTGTTTACCCTGCAAGTTAGTGTGTCTCTTCAGAGTAACCAGACGCAGGCCTCCCACTGAATAGGCAGCTAACGGGTAGTCATCGAGTAGTTCCCCATGCTCAATCAGAGACACCTCTCTCACATGTGACATGTCAAGTTCAAAAGCTCTGAAGTGCTCTACCAAGCAGAGAACTTTTTTACAAAAAAGTATATTCTGCCATGCAAAATAAAAATCTGCAGAATTTCTGCAAACTCTGGCAAACCAAATAATTGCCCATGAACAACTATCATTCCTGTGCTGTAGTTCATGCCATTGTATGACACGCTTTTTGTAATATGGACATCAGTTTCATCTGGTAATCTTTGCTTTATAGCTACTGCGATATCACTTTTCAGAACATCAACTGGTACTGATGAGCCAACATTTACCATTAAAGGTGTCTTATGGTCAGAAGAGTGCAAGTCAGAGGCAATCACGAGCTGATGTTTTTTGGCAAGTGTAACAGGTATGTTCTTAAAACAGTTTGTATGGCGAGCAATTTGTTTTTAAAAAAAACTATGTTTCGCCTCAAATCTCATTGTCCATTTGTGGACAAGAGGCCCAAAATGCGGAATCAGAGACCTGATGGACCCAGGTATGGTGAGGACGTCCTTTACGCACTGCTCTGCTCTCCACAGCAAATAGAGAAGGGAGACTCTTACTTCAAACGCTAGATTGACAGCTGCCATTTTAATAACATACCATCTGGCACTACTTCCTTCCAGATCTCTTCTTCATACGCGTGAAAATTGCATATCTTAAAGCTCGACCAGTTCACGCTGGACACGCTTCGAGGTGCAAATGTGCACACAATCAGCTAGGGGCGACTATCGCGTTCGGTGTGAACGCACCGTTAGTCAGCCTTAATGCAGAGCACCAGAGAAACTATAACTCGAACAATTATCCACCTAAATCATTCTGAATTCAAAAACTAAGTGAATATATTACAAAAAAAGAAAATGCACATGCAATTATTGTGACAGATTTTATCTTACTCCTTGTTATTAACTCCCCTAAACGCTGGTTTAGTTGAATTAAACCTTTCATCAATCCAGTTAATGCGGTTGCCCGCCACTAAACTTCACTGACAAAAACAGGAATTTTAGATAGAGCATCATAAAACACTCATAAAAATCACCAAAACCATGTCGGTCAGTCTTACCACTGCTACCAACAATCACCAACTCTGGTTAAGCAGAAAGTAACCCGTCATTCACGGAGCGAAGACATAACGGCTCTACGCGGCTTTCCCGCTCTTCAAAGTTAGCTAACTCCAGAGAAAAAAAACAGTCCTAACCATGCAGATAACCATGAAACACACCTCATTCAAAGTTGACAGAAACCAAAAAAACGAACTTACCAAAGTAACCTCATCAGTTTTTGCTCTGTTGCAACAATTAGCGACTCCGGTTAAGTTTTTAAAAAAATCAAAAAGTTACATTTGAAAAATGTTTGGCTCTACACACTCCCTGCTATATATAAAACTCCTAAGTCACCACACTACACAGGTAAAAAAATTTAACTACTAGTATTTATCTCTCACACCACTAACCTAAATAAATATATCAAGAAATATGTGAATTACTTACCTCACTATCAGGTATGCCAAAGAAGTAACTCCACGCGCGCTCGTTAACTTCTCAACGGACCTTTCCGCATCCGGTGGGCGTGGAGCATGCGCAATACATGACACTATCAGACCCATTGGTTTGATGGACCTCATTCTCATTGGATTGCCATGAACGAATTTAACTCATCGAGGTTTTCTTTGATTTATATTCAACAAAAAAGAATGAATCATTTAATGAGCATTAAAATGATTTCTTCATGTAATGTAAACATATTACTACTTTGTTAATCAAACACATGCCCTAGTTGATTTTTTTGAGTGTATAATTCTCAAACACGTAGCCTAAAGCAAATGAGGAAATGGCGTGTCACAGATTTAAAAGATCATCATTTACCCTGGAGAAATAGTTTGTTGCTTTATAATATTCTTTTATGTATTTAAAAGAATCATTCTTTTTAGCATGACATTCTGGCACGAATGCTTTAGTGTCTGTGTTACATACTTAGGCTTGGGCTTAGCTTTAACACATCTTCAGAACTGGCAGTCTATGTTGTGAGCTCCCTCACTGCAATACTTAACTCTCCTATTGCCTTACCCTGCTGTGTGACTATTTTAATTAGTGTGTGTCAAAGGAAAAAACCTTAGAGAAGCAAGAAACACAAACTCAATTTATGGCATGTACATGGGCGAGGCTTACTGCGTGGCAAGACACAGGCAAGTCGCGCAGAGCCTCAGTCCGTTCTTTATTTTATAGCAGAGAATAGATTACACAGCATCTCTAGGTGGAGCATACGTAATAGAAAAACATCTCTAGATATGGTTATCGCATGAGTGGCCGTTATCCATAAGACAAGAGGAACTAGTATCTTTTGTCATATCAGCTTCAGGTTGGAACTGTCTCTGCCTGAGAGTGTGTTACTTTGTAACTTCCTCACGCATGCTTCTGTTCCTTAATCTGTAGGTTGCAGGCACATCATGTTCTCACAAGAAATTATACTTAAGCAAAATAAAAGTTATCAAAGTAAGTAAATGTAAAAATCTCTTAACAGTGTGAATGCCTGAAAAGCATTCACAGTATTGTTCTTCTAATTAGTGTGAATGCTTGTAAAAGCATTCACAGTATTGTTGTTCTAATCTTTATTAGTGTGAATGCTAAAGCATTCACAGTATTGATGTTGTAATGTTTATTATTAGTGTGAATGCTTGTAAAAGCATTCACAGTATTGTTGTTGTAATCTTTATTATTGTGTGGATGCACTAAGAGGGCATCCACACAATTGTTTTCCTGTTTCTCTTTATTGTGTGGATGCTGGAGGCATCCACACTATTGAGTTCCTGTTTCTCTTTAAATTTTATTCTTCAAGTTGCTCCCCCGTTTTTCGGCACTTAACTACTCCCTCAATTTTCAGCCGATTTTCTCCGTTCAAACTCTAAACTGTTCTGCTCTTTCTGCTAATTCCAGCTATGACTTTTGGTGTTTATTACTATTATACTTTTTAAAATATTACACTTTTTCCCTTTAATTTGTCCCATTGAAATGAATCGAAAACTTCCCCAATTCTGCTAAAACTTGCTTGTTTTTGAAACGTAACTACTTCCTCATACTTTCACCCAGAAACTCCATTCAAACTTTAAAATGTTCTCAGATTATTGGGCTATTCCTGTGTGATTCAGCTTTTTCAGATCTTCTACCGTTTTAATTTTATACCTCTTTAAGTTTTCAGTTGCAAAATTGTGATTTTTCAGAAAATACATGCGTTGCTATGGTTGCAATTAACTCAGAGTGTGTGCTGGTCTGTTCTGAATTTTCTCTTCATGTCCGAACAACTTCTTGCTACTCGCTCAATTTCCACTGAACCCCCACAAATTATACATCAAAACGTAGGTATTTTTGCTGGCTATCAGACAATGTCACTAACTTTATTGTGAGATTTACCATTTTTTCGCAATTTGCCTCGGAGTGACAAGGTCTGACAACTCCCCATTCAAAGTCTATGGGGAGGTTTTGAAATTCAGAGCTGAAATTCTGTAACAGGAGGCATTTTCAAATCGCCATATCTCCTTAATAAAGCAAAGTTAGGACATGAGGCTTGTGCCAATATATCTTCAGACACTGCTGACACTCACAGTGGAAGCAGTTTTTACAATTATCTTACCGTTGAGCAATGAATTACGTCTGTTTGAGGGGTGGAAATCTGTCCTCCTCTCAGTTTTCAAACTCCGAAAATGAAGCCGTTTCTTCTCTCGTCATATCTCCGCGACGGAGGTACAAAGAGCAATGGAAATCACAGGCAAAGTACACCAAAGTCCGCTGATTCACCCAGTACAAGAATTATGCCGCTAGCCCTCCTAGTTTTTGAGTTACACGACGTTTTGTAACTCCAAAAAACGGCGTTTTTCGCCTCTCACCACGATCTAATTCTGACTCCTCAAGTCTCTGTGTTTTAGACGCGCGCCCCCTTTCCAGGTGGCGCAATCAGTAATGACATGGGTCTGCAGCTCAAAGGTCGTGGGTTCAATCCCACCTTGGTCCACATGTTTTTTTTCCCTACAAATGAGTAGTGCAAAAACATACTATGTCTGCAACATCACAGTATATCTGTTATGTTATAGTATTACTACTAAGTCACAGTATTTCTGCCAATTCGTAGTATTCGTACTAAATCATACTACTCATGCGAAATCATAGTATTCAAATCAAAATATAGTATTTGTACCAAAGCACTGTATTTGTACGAAGTATAGTATTTCTGCCAAATCATAGAATTACTGCAATTTCATAGTAATTTTGAAGAATCCCTTTTGTTATAGTATTACTTCTAAGTCATAGTATTTCTGCTTTGTCATAGTATTTGTACTGAAACATAGTATTTCTGCCAAATCATAGTATTACTGCTATTTCATAGTATTTGAGTGAAATTACAGTGTTTCTGCAAAAACATTGGTTGGTATTGGTTTTAGTTACCTTTAGCGTATGTGCTAGTTAGCGATAGCTATGGCAGCCCAGTTATTTGATTGTTTTGGGCTTGTTCCTGCTTTGTTTGTGCTTTAAATTGAGCTCTATAATATCCTATACCGAACTGGAGATTGTTATTCATGCTTTTATCTCTTCACGACTGGACTATTGCAATTCCCTGTTTACTTGTCTAAACAAAGGTTCTTTGGAGCGCCTGCAGATCGTTCAGAATGCTGCAGAAAGACTTTTGACGAAAGCTTCAAAATATTCACATATAACACCGTTGCTTATGCAGTTACATTGGCTTCCCGTCGAATTTAGAGTCCATTTTAAGATTTTGGTTTTAACTTTTAAGGCTCTTCAACAACAAGCACCATCATATATTATTGAGCTTTTACAGCCCTATGCCCCTAGTAGGTCTCTGAGGTCGAGTAGTCAGGGCCTACTTGTCATTCCGTATACGAGACTGAAAACTAGGGGTGATAGAGCTTTTGCTACTGTGGCCGCCAGACTGTGGAATTCCCTTCCTCAGGACTTACGATCCGCTGATTCATTGATTACTTTTAAAAAACAGCTGAAAACACATCTTTTTAAAATTGCTTTTTGCTAACTTTGTTTGTATCTTGTCTTTTTAATCTGCTATATCTTGTAAAGCACTTTGTGATTTCTATCTAGAAATGTGCTATATAAATAAAATTTTACTTACTTACGTTACTTTGTTCCCCCTGCAAATTTATGTGAATTTGTACACTGTAATATCGCTGTATTACGTAATGGCTAAGTAAGAGGCTGACTGTTACTAAGTGCATCAGTGTACATAGGTCATCTCTTGTGTTGGAGTGCCCTCTTGTGGCGCCTTTTGGGTAGTGCCTTAGTAAACGTGAACACTGCAAAGAAATGGTATCAGACTGGTTTGTAGTGGAGGAATTTGTTGCCAGTTTCTTTCATCTTTAATCCGTATTCATGTTGTAATGTAGTAACTTTTGTGGCACAAATACCACAATATGGCAGAAATACTATGTTTTGGCACAAATACTTTGATTTGGTATACTTTACCTTCTTCACCCCTTTTCAGCAAAATTGTCATTTTTTTCACCCCATTTTAGCAGTTTTTCCTAATATGGACCTCAGATTCTTCTTAACGCTCCATGGCAGAAATACAGACAAGTACACAGCCTGATGAAGCAGACAGAGGCAGTACCTCTGATTGGTGAATTTGAGCAGATCCAGGTTGTTCTGCCTCTTTTCAGCAGAAATTCTGCTCACTCACCTCTTTTCAGCGCAACGTTCTGCTTCTTTCCCTCTTTTCTGCAGAAATTCTGCTGATTTACTTCTTTTCTGCAAAATTTTCAGCCTTTTCACCTCTTATCAGCACAATTCTCAGCAGCTTCTGCTGATTTCAGCAGAATTGTCAGTCTGTCCACCTCTTATTTGTGAGAATGAGTTTGGGTCAGTCACATGAGCAACTGCCTTGAGCCCAGGAGGGCCAGGTTCGAATCCTGCTCAGGGCGATATTTTTTTTTTCACCACCATACAACTCTTTGCAACTTTTCATCTTTTTCAGCTTTTCAGCAGACAGCTTCAGCGTTAAGGCATCCACACAGCATTTTCGCAGGAAATGCAAATTTTTCTAGTTCTTTATTGTGTGGATGCCTTAAAAGGCATCCACACTATTGAGTTCCTGTTTCTCTTTATTCTTTATCTTTATTCTTCTAGTTGCTCCGTTTTTTGGCACTTAACTACTCCCTCAGTTTTCAGCCGATTTTCTCCGTTCAAACTCTAAACTGTTCTGCTCTTTCTGCTAATGACTGCTATGACTTTTGGTGTTTATTACTATTATACTTTTTAAAATATTACACTTTTTTCCTTTAATTTGTCCCATTGAAATGAATGGAAAACTTCCACAATTCTGCTAAAACTTGCTTGATTTTGAAACGTAACTACTTCCTCATACTTTCACCTAGAAACTCCATTCAAACTTTAAAATGTTCTCAGATTATTGGGCTATTCCTGTGTGATTCAGGTTTTTCAGAACTTCTACCGTTTTAATCTTATCTCTCTTTAAGTTTTCAGTTGCAGCTTTGTGATTTTTCAGAAGGGTTAGGGTTAGGGGTTAGGGGGTAATAGCCAGTAGTCGACCAGACCAAATGGAAATAACTCGAAAGGTAAGCGTCCTAGAGGGATGAAAGTGGTGTCTATGGGGGGGTATTGGGGTCCTCCAGACTCCCGGGTGAAGACCCCATGTCGATAGCACCAACGGTTCTGGAGTTGTCGCAAATCGGTCAAAAATTGACCAGACCAAAAGGTCAAAGTGGCAGATAGGAGTGTCCGATCGGGCTGATTCCACAACCACTGTACTCAGCATGCCCTGCCGGTTCGTTAGACACCCAACATGGCAGGGATCGGTGACCTAACATGTGACTGAACCTTTTTGGGTCAGGTGACCGATTGGTGCTGAGTGACGCATCTGCGGATGCGGAATCCAACCCCCAGTCCGAGGGTGTGAGACTCGTGGTTCTGGGACTTTCCTGAATGGAGATAAGGTGGGAAGACGGTCGGTCTGTGTGTCAGGTTCCGTCCGAAAGTCAAAGTCTGTGTTCCGAGTGTCGGCAGGCGAGTTTGTGGGGCCGATCAGACGAGGCGGGAGGGCGCTTGAGAGCGTTCTGTGCAAGTGTGTACATGCAAGTTTTGTGGTGTGTCAGCACACCTTCACGGACCTTAGGGTAAGTGAAAAGGCCATGTCAGGGTGTAAAATGTTGAAAACCCGAGTCCTATGGACCCTAGTGTGTGATACCCTAGTGTGTGGGACCCTAGTGTGTGGGACCCTGGTCCACCGACCTTAGGTTGAGTGAAAAGGACATGTCAGGGTGTAAAATGTTAAAAAATTAGTTTTAAAGACATTATAGTTATTGTCAAAAATTAAAATATATAGAGTAAAAAAAAACCTCTCATAATATGCATGTTAAACAGTATTCATCTATGTAAAAACATCAATGTAAATTCTTATTGTGAATAACCTTTTGGAAAAAGAAGTAAACTTCAAAACCTATTTCTACATTGTGAAACTCTGCCTATAAAAGGCCAACACTTCTCAGTTCACTCATTTTGGACCTAACATTCAGACAATCAACAGCTCTCTTCATTGGGGATTTGTCTTCTTTGGACCTTAAGGTAAGTTCAGTAATTTTTGGTTTGTGTGTGAGTGTGTGTGTGTGCACTTACCTGCTGTGTGTGTGTGTTTGTGTGTGCACTTACCTGCTGTGTGTGTGTGTGTGTGTTTGCACTTACCTGCTGTGTGTGTGTGCACTTACCTGCTGTGTGTGTGTGTGTTTGTGTGTGTGTGCACTTACCTGCTGTGTGTGTGTTACCTGATTTTATTGTGTGTACTTACCCAATTTTTTTCTTTTTACTTACCAGATTCCACCAGCCATGGAGCATGTTGCTAGGGAGAACATGGATGGTTTGGCCAGAGCATTTTTGAGTTCCTCCAGTGTTTCAGATTTCCTTACTGACCCAGAGATCCTCATTCCTCTGCAGGCTAGTACCGTTGACAATGCTTGTGAGCAACTAGATGTTGAGTTCGATTTTGATGTCATCGTAATCGAACTGAAATGGCTGGAAAGGTTGAAGCTGTTGTTTTCAAAGTTCAACCTTTCTCTCTACCGAATCCAACAACTTCGTAATTCTTGGCATTTAATCAAGAAACATTTGGATCTAACCAAGGTTTCCAGGGAAGGCCTCCAAGTGCTACACAAGGTTCGAGGCATCGATCTCATTGAGCTGGACGAAGGTTTTAAATTGCATGTTGTTGCAATTCCCAGATCTCTTGTTAGGGTGGACAAAGCCTGTCAGTCTGCGGGATATTTTCTCACAGAAACCATTGAACTCATCAATGGTATGATGGTCACCTTTGTGGAGAGTCTTAGAACCCTCCCAGTTGGAGATCTTGATCGACCCTTTGTACAGAAGCCAGTCCTGCACAACAAAGGGTACATGAATGTCCTACCTCAGGATCAAGAGTTCGTCCTTTGCACTATTGATCAGTCCAAGGATTTGTTGCTTGAACATCCGACATTGGATCTCCATTTTTTGGTTTACAAGTTTGGCCAAAAGTCATGTGAACCACTCACTTTATCCAAAATCACGGATTACCAGAACATCGTTCGGTGTTCTCTGCATGTGGCGTGCAATGTGATTCCAGATGACACCAACACCCAACTTTTTTGGTCTAGAGCTGGTATACAGTTGTTGGTTGGGCCAAGAGCAACACTTTTCACCGCCATTTCCATGCACGAGTGTGCAAACTTTCAGACAGAGCTGGATCAACATGAGCTGGATGTTTCTCCAGTTTTGGCTAAAATTGCCAGACTGCCGTTTGTTACTTTTTGGCAGTTTTACGTGGGCAGTCCTCACACCCACTATCAATCAACTTTCCGACACCCAGTAAGTGGGTTGATAGTGAATTGTGGGCTGAGCTACCCCAACTACCAGAAAGCTCTTCACACCCGTGCGGAGGATTACTACGTCCACATGCGGGACCTTGCCATCAAGTGCAAATGCTACTACCCCTTGCGCATTGAGATGGTCCAGGGGCTGGATGAAGAGGATTTAGGAGTACTGAAGGAACCCATTCGTGCTCACACTTTCTTCCGGATTCCTAACATCCAAAGGTTATTGGAGGACGTCCCAATGCTCGTACCTTTCCAATGGAAGGAGGAAGAGTTAAGCCTCCAGTCTGTCCTTTCGCAGTGTCTAACCCACATGGTTGAGGAGCTCTGGCAGCTGGGCCAACAGCACGAGGGCAAAGGTGGGTTCCTGCCCGTGTGGAGAGCCTTTCAGCTAGAAATAGCACTAGAAGAGGCATTCCATGGACACCCGTTGTCTAACGTTGACATTGTGTATTCCTCTGCCCTGGGCACAAGTTCTCGGCATGAATTCAGTGCCACACATGTCCGGGGCTTCATGGCGCTTGGCTCTGCAACTGGGCCAGCAATTGAGGACACACCTCCCCCTTTGTTACACTGGACCAAGGATCCCCTACAGGTTCTTCGAGTTCACAGTGTGTTTTCCCTCACATGTAACATGGCGTGTGAGCCTGCCATAGTTGGTCCCTCACTTGTCCTCCTTCTGCTGCAAGACATTTTTCGGCGAAATGAAGAGATCCCCGTCGCTGCACTCCAGGGAGCCAAGTGCCCTGAGAATTTGAAGGGACACGTCAGCCTCTCCGCATTGGTTGAGAACCTCGCCACAAGGCAGTCTTTTCCAACGCCTTTCACCTTCTCCAGGGCCAGGGTGCTCATTAAAGATTGTGGCAAAGATGTCCAAGAATGCCTGAAAGCCGGCTTTGTTGAAATGAAGATAAGGTGGTTCCCCGACTTGAAATTTAGGGATCTCCGGGCAACCCGTAAGGCAACCTGGAACTTCACTGACTTTGTTGAAGTCCACAACGATGACCAACAGCCTTCGGTGGAGGCACGGTCGTCAGCCGTGGTCGGAGATATTGCAATGGAGATGGAGCGACGTTCGCTGTGCTATGCCCGCAACCTTGAGAGATATAAGGAACACGGCATGCCATGGTTGGTGGATGTAGTGAAAAGGCTTCCTCGACAGACTGATCCCGAAACTCAGAAGAAGATACTCATCCTGGCCAGTTCAGTTGGCCTCCTGATGAACCGGGATTTCGTGTCTTTCGAGAAAATCAAGGATCTGCTACTGGAGCTGAAGAAATGTAAGATTCTCTCAACATCTCCATGTCAGCGTACGTTTGGATTCACCCTTTACAAACTGTACTACGACATCCCATATCATATGGTGATCCAGGCAGTGCATCCAAAGAAGAAGCCTCCAACACTGGAACTGGAGCCTGATCCTGTGGAACTTCCCGTCCTGCTGGAGGATGAAGAGCCTGAGGTCGTCAACACAAGCGCAGTGTTCATCCCTGCCAATGTCAGCAGACGTTGGTCAGAAATAGAGACAGGCTTTGTGAACACTGACCTTTCAGTCAGGGCAAAGAATTCATATGCACAGTATGTGCGTGATTGCAAGGCTGCAGGCTTGTCTGCCCGGTCTTACCGGGCATTTGTCCAGAAAAGACTGCAGTTGGTAAGGGGAAATCAAGTTTGGGAGCTCGGTCCCCGAAGGGGGCCGGGCTCCAATGCACAGTCCATACCTGCTCCCACTTCAGGTGTCCAGGACTCCCCCAGCATGACCAGAAAGAGGTTTAAAATAAAACCCTGTGGATGGGGTTAGAAAGGTGAGGGGAGGCAAGATAAGGAAAAGTAATGGGGGAAGAAAAACTGACTCCTCCCCCCTCTCTCGAGGGCAGAAGGAAATGCACGGTCCATCCCCCAGGTGACCCGTTGCTGCTGAAAGTTGGACCGCCCGGGACGACGCTGGCGTCTCCCACGGCGGACCACCGTCCACCCATCATCCTGAAATGCAGCCATCTGGCTGTATAATTTTTTTAGATATAGTGTATTATAGTTCACTATGATCTTGATTGTGTGTAATGTCGCCTTTGCTATATATGTAATAAAGAAAAAAACCTGTGTATTTATTAATGTAGTTATTTATTTATTTATGTATTTCTTATCGTTAAAATAAAATAAATGAAAAAAAAATGAAAAATTAAATTAAAGTAATTTAATTTTTAAAGTGTGCCGCCGCGACGTTTCGGCCCTGAAAAGGGCTTTCTTCAGGCTGTGGCACAAAAACAATGAAAACCGTAAGCTGTACTATGTCTATGTGTCAGAGATGTAGCTCTGTCAGTGTCTCAAGGCAAAATGCCCTCTCTCGCTGTAGCCGCTCCTTTTATACCCTCTGTTCAGTTCCAAATTCCATTCGCTTTTTCCAGTCAATTTTTCTTTCTATGTATTTTGCCCTTTCATTTTAATTCTAAAAAATACCATTTCCATGGATTATGATATTACCCTGTCGGTACTACATTATTATAGGCCCCCATATATTTATTTATCCTATGGGTTAGGGTTAGGGGAAGGGGACTGAGCCTGCCACCTCTGTGAGGCAGGAAATGCACGGGGTTAGGGGGTTAGGGGTTAGGGGAAATTAAAGTTTGGGAGTCCAGTTCCCAAAGGGGGCTGGGCTCCAATGCACGGGCCACACCTGTTCTCATCCCGGATGTCCAGGTCACCCACAGATCTGCTGACAGGGCGTGTCAGGTGAGGTCCTGTGGATGAGGCTCAAAATGGGAGGGGGGAGGGGGGAGAAGAAAGGAGAACAGAGAAGGTGTGGGGGTTCAATCCCAAATGAGGTCTTATGTGGGGTCCACTGAGGTTAAGATTAGGGTCCGTTTGGAGGGTGGGGGGAATAGGGTTAGGTATAAAGCACAGTTTGATTTAGTTAACTTTATTAAAGTTCTCATTGCACGGTCCTCGGGGTCGCTGGATCATCCAGATTTCTCCTTTAGGGTTAGGGTTAGGGGGTTAGGGGTTTGGAAGAGAGAACAGGGACCCAGCAGCCGCTGGACCCCTGTGGAGGCACGCTCACGTCGAATGAAGTGGGCAGATGCCCCCCGATCAAAAAATTGCCCATGTAGGGTGATATGTGGCCAACTGTGCATCGTTGGGCCGTCGCGACGTTTCGGCATGGCTGTGCCTTCTTCAGGCTGGCCCAACGTGTCTTTCTATGTGCCTTTCTCGGCTTTTATACTGTCCTTTTAGCTCCACCCACTCTTGGGTTTTCCATTTTCTATTTTTCCTTTTTCTCTCTGTATTTCTGTCTTCTTTTTCTACCTTTGACTTTTTTTCTTGACTTTACTGTGCTCTCTTTGTCTTTATCTGTTGTTCTTTATTCTTTATTCTGTCTCTTTCTGTTATTCTTTATTCTTTCTTATTTTTCTGTAAATGGCACCCCCTGCACTTTAGACATCCCGTCCTATTTTCTCTATTTTTCTTTTCTGGCACCCCCGTCTTATTTATCCTTTCCTTTTCTGCTTCTTTTCTGTGTTTCCATTATTTTTTAGGCTTTTTTAATTTTTTTAGGAGGGAGGGAGGGTTTTAGGGGTTAGGGTTAGGGTAGAGGGAGGGAGTGGTTAGGGTTAGGGCAGGGAGGGCGGGTAGGGGCATCCCCACTCCACCGGGACCTGGCCGGTAAGGGTTTGGAAGAGAGAACAGGGACCCAGCAGCCGCTGGACCCCTGTGGAGGCACGCTCACGTCGAATGAAGTGGGCAGATGCCCCCCGATCAAAAAATTGCCCATGTAGGGTGATATGTGGCCAACTGTGCATCGTTGGGCCGTCGCGACGTTTCGGCATGGCTGTGCCTTCTTCAGGCTGGCCCAACGTGTCTTTCTATGTGCCTTTCTCGGCTTTTATACTGTCCTTTTAGCTCCACCCACTCTTGGGTTTTCCATTTTCTATTTTCCTTTTTCTCTCTGTATTTCTGTCTTCTTTTTCTACCTTTGACTTTTTTTCTTGACTTTACTGTGCTCTCTTTGTCTTTATCTGTTGTTCTTTATTCTTTATTCTGTCTCTTTCTGTTATTCTTTATTCTTTCTTATTTTTCTGTAAATGGCACCCCCTGCACTTTAGACATCCCGTCCTATTTTCTCTATTTTTCTTTTCTGGCACCCCCGTCTTATTTATCCTTTCCTTTTCTGCTTCTTTTCTGTGTTTCCATTATTTTTAGGCTTTTTTAATTTTTTTAGGAGGGAGGGAGGGTTTTAGGGGTTAGGGTTAGGGTAGAGGGAGGGAGTGGTTAGGGTTAGGGCAGGGAGGGCGGGTAGGGGCATCCCCACTCCACCGGGACCTGGCCGGTAAGGGTTTGGAAGAGAGAACAGGGACCCAGCAGCCGCTGGACCCCTGTGGAGGCACGCTCACGTCGAATGAAGTGGGCAGATGCCCCCCGATCAAAAAATTGCCCATGTAGGGTGATATGTGGCCAACTGTGCATCGTTGGGCCGTCGCGACGTTTCGGCATGGCTGTGCCTTCTTCAGGCTGGCCCAACGTGTCTTTCTATGTGCCTTTCTCGGCTTTTATACTGTCCTTTTAGCTCCACCCACTCTTGGGTTTTCCATTTTCTATTTTTCCTTTTTCTCTCTGTATTTCTGTCTTCTTTTTCTACCTTTGACTTTTTTTCTTGACTTTACTGTGCTCTCTTTGTCTTTATCTGTTGTTCTTTATTCTTTATTCTGTCTCTTTCTGTTATTCTTTATTCTTTCTTATTTTTCTGTAAATGGCACCCCCTGCACTTTAGACATCCCGTCCTATTTTCTCTATTTTTCTTTTCTGGCACCCCCGTCTTATTTATCCTTTCCTTTTCTGCTTCTTTTCTGTGTTTCCATTATTTTTTAGGCTTTTTTAATTTTTTTAGGAGGGAGGGAGGGTTTTAGGGGTTAGGGTTAGGGTAGAGGGAGGGAGTGGTTAGGGTTAGGGCAGGGAGGGCGGGTAGGGGCATCCCCACTCCACCGGGACCTGGCCGGTAAGGGTTTGGAAGAGAGAACAGGGACCCAGCAGCCGCTGGACCCCTGTGGAGGCACGCTCACGTCGAATGAAGTGGGCAGATGCCCCCGATCAAAAAATTGCCCATGTAGGGTGATATGTGGCCAACTGTGCATCGTTGGGCCGTCGCGACGTTTCGGCATGGCTGTGCCTTCTTCAGGCTGGCCCAACGTGTCTTTCTATGTGCCTTTCTCGGCTTTTATACTGTCCTTTTAGCTCCACCCACTCTTGGGTTTTCCATTTTCTATTTTTCCTTTTTCTCTCTGTATTTCTGTCTTCTTTTTCTACCTTTGACTTTTTTTCTTGACTTTACTGTGCTCTCTTTGTCTTTATCTGTTGTTCTTTATTCTTTATTCTGTCTCTTTCTGTTATTCTTTATTCTTTCTTATTTTTCTGTAAATGGCACCCCTGCACTTTAGACATCCCGTCCTATTTCTCTATTTTTCTTTTCTGGCACCCCCGTCTTATTTATCCTTTCCTTTTCTGCTTCTTTTCTGTGTTTCCATTATTTTTTAGGCTTTTTTAATTTTTTTAGGAGGGAGGGAGGGTTTTAGGGGTTAGGGTTAGGGTAGAGGGAGGGAGTGGTTAGGGTTAGGGCAGGGAGGGCGGGTAGGGGCATCCCCACTCCACCGGGACCTGGCCGGTAAGGGTTTGGAAGAGAGAACAGGGACCCAGCAGCCGCTGGACCCCTGTGGAGGCACGCTCACGTCGAATGAAGTGGGCAGATGCCCCCCGATCAAAAAATTGCCCATGTAGGGTGATATGTGGCCAACTGTGCATCGTTGGGCCGTCGCGACGTTTCGGCATGGCTGTGCCTTCTTCAGGCTGGCCCAACGTGTCTTTCTATGTGCCTTTCTCGGCTTTTATACTGTCCTTTTAGCTCCACCCACTCTTGGGTTTTCCATTTTCTATTTTTCCTT
This sequence comes from Oreochromis niloticus, assembly GCF_001858045.2. Lineage (NCBI taxonomy): Eukaryota > Metazoa > Chordata > Actinopteri > Cichliformes > Cichlidae > Oreochromis > Oreochromis niloticus. The sequence goes on along the minus strand of NC_031978.2, from coordinate 34,618,160 downwards.
TTTCTCTCTGTATTTCTGTCTTCTTTTTCTACCTTTGACTTTTTTTCTTGACTTTACTGTGCTCTCTTTGTCTTTATCTGTTGTTCTTTATTCTTTATTCTGTCTCTTTCTGTTATTCTTTATTCTTTCTTATTTTTCTGTAAATGGCACCCCCTGCACTTTAGACATCCCGTCCTATTTTCTCTATTTTTCTTTTCTGGCACCCCCGTCTTATTTATCCTTTCCTTTTCTGCTTCTTTTCTGTGTTTCCATTATTTTTTAGGCTTTTTTAATTTTTTTAGGAGGGAGGGAGGGTTTTAGGGGTTAGGGTTAGGGTAGAGGGAGGGAGTGGTTAGGGTTAGGGGGGTTAGGGTTAGGGATGGGTTAGGGAGAGGAAAAGTGTTCCGGTCCCTGAAGGGACGCGGAGGTGCACGGTCCTTCCCTTGGGCCCTCCCGCTACTCCACTGCCTGTTACGGCCAGCAGGCACTAAGCGCCGTCCCCGGTACCGTACAGGGATCCAATCCTGGTCATCCTCCAGGTGGACCATTTTTTTGTTTTTTGTTGTGTTGTTTTGTCTTGTCTGTGGTGAAGCCTTTGTTATCTAATAATAAAAAAATTGTGTGGATGATGCAGCCTTTGGTATTATAGTGTAATAAAATGTATTTGTTTGTTATTTATGAATGTAGGTATAAATGATAATGTATCTAATTAATAATGCCAAAAGGAGAAATAAAACAAAAAGAACGGAAAAATCGCTTTTTTTAATGAAAATAAAAAAATTAATTAATTTTTAATAAATGCAAATTAGGCCAATTGGTAGTGTGCCCGGGGCAACGTTTCGACCCAACAGGGTCTTCTTCAGGCCAGGGCACACGCTTTGCAAACTGAAAAACTGGCTGCTGTAAGCTATGAGGAGATGTTGCTCCTTCGGCTGTCAGGGCAAGAATGAGGGTGTTCAGCACTCCTCCCCTTATATAGCCTCTGATAAACTGAACTGAAAATGCAGTTTTCAATGAACTGATGTTTGGAGTTTTTTGCAGCCTTGCCTATAGTGATGAAAAAATACCGAAAATAGAAAATGTGCATATAATTGAGTAACATAAAATTGTTTTTAATGTTTTTTTAATAGTTTTTAACCAACATAAAAGTTTTAAATGAAACTTTGTTTTAAAGTGTTTTTAGTATTGTATAAACTGATTTTAAATGTTTTTTTGGTGTTTTTTGATGGGGTTTTTTTATTTTTTTGTTGTTTATTCATTTTTGGTGCTTTTAATCATATTTGTAATTATGAATTTTGCATGTTTTAAAGATAAACAATGGTGTAAACAATAGTAACAGGAAAAATTATTTTTAACTATTTACAAACAATGTGAACAAATAGACATGAATTTTTTTGATGTTTTTCAAGATATTTTATACTTTTTTGTGTATTTTTTTGTGTTTTTTTCAGTGATGTTATGTATTTCTCAATGTGTTTTAAAATAATGTTAATGAACTATTAAACATGAGGGTTCCCCACGTGAGTGGGGGTTGGGGAATGAAAAATAAAGACCCCCCCTGGTTAGGGTTAGGGCTTATAAACAGGGTTGGGGTTAGAAACAGAAGATCAAAATGGTTAGGGTTAGGGCTTATGACTGGGTTGGGGTTAGAAATAAAGGATCCAAATGGTTAGGATTAGGGCTTAGGGTCGGGTTGGCGTCCAAATTAAATGAGGTTAGGGTTGGGAATGATCACGGGGTTGGGGATTGAATGTTGAGCAATCTGGATAGTTGTTATCAATTGTTCTTCATGTTCAATCCCCAAGGTTCTTTGGTGTTCAACCGATGGATCCATTGTCTCTCCCGTTTCTTCCTCTGTCCAACTGTCCAACCTGAGTTGCTCTGGATTCCAGCAACCCTCAGACTCTGCCAACCATGAGAAATAAAGTGTTTAACCAAAAGTGTGTGGACTTCTTTCTTGTGTCTGATGTTGTATCTATGTTGTGTCATCCTGGTGGAGATCGAATTTTTGGTTTCGCCAATATATTGTTTCTCACACCGTGAACAAAAGATGATATACACACAGTTGCAGGTCTGAGGTGTGAAAATTTGTGAAATTTTGTAAATAGTTTTGTTAATCCTGTTCTGAACATACTCCAGTTTTACTAATGTGTCTGATAGGATGTTGGTTTTGCGTTTTGGCTGAATGGGTGGCAGTTTTGCCCTAACTAAATAATCCCTTAGGTTCTTGTTCCTGCGGTACGCTGAGATCACCTGATGGTTGTCCAAAAGTCCCGAATTCTCAATGATTTCCCGAAAGTTCCCTTTAATTTTGTTGTTAAGCAACCTACTAGTTGAAGAGAAGGTCGTTATGAGTGGGATGAAGTCCTTATGTGATGCGGGTTTCTGAGTCCGAAAGGTTCTGAGACAATGTCTGAGAAACGAACGACCGTAACCTCTGTTCTTTAATGCGGCGAATAGTGTTTTTACTGCCCCCATGAAATCAGAGTCCCGTGTGCAGATTCGTTGAAACCTAATCAATTGTGACTTAATTAGTCCCTTGTAAGTGTGAGTAGGATGGAAGCTGGTCTTGAACAATAGTGAATGTGTGTCCGTTTCTTTGAAAAAGACTTTGATGTCTAAATTTTGATCTCGTGGGAATGATTCCCCTTTGTAGACGGTGGTGTCTAAGAAATCAATGGAATGATGATCCAGCTTGTGTTTTAGTCTGATGGAGGGGTCGTGAGTGTCTAATATCTGGATGAATTCCGCAAATTCCTCCTGTGAGTGGGTCCAGATCCCAAATATGTCATCCAGATATCTCACATAAAGAAAGGGTTTTTTGGGGCACTTTCCTAGAGCAGCTTCCTCCCACTCCGCCATAAAAATGTTGGCATAGGCAGGGGCAAACTTTTTGCCCATTGCCACCCCTTTGATTTGGAGAAAAAATTGATTATTAAATTCAAAATCATTCCTAGTTAAATTAATTTCCAATAGGGCTAATAATTGCCGGTCCGGTCTGTCTTGTTGGGGATACTTCTGAAATATGTTTTTAACTGCTGTCAATCCAGCTTTGGTGTCAATATTTGTGTAAAGACTGTCTATGTCAATCGTGAAGAATAATGAATTTCGTGGAACTTTTAAATTTTTAATCATGCCAATGAAATGGTAAGTATCCTTTACGTATGATGGGTGTCTAACCGAAAGAGGATTCAAAAAATAATCTATGTATTCTGCCGTTTGATAGGTTTCGCTGCCACAATCGGAGACGATTGGTCGTCCGGGAGGTATCCTGAATGGAACTGTCCATTGTTCTGGATTCTTATGAATCTTTGGGAGCATGTAAAACCTCCTGGGTCGGGGTTCTAGTTCCCCTTTTAAATATTGTTTTTGTTTCCAATTGATGAATTTGTTTTTATGTAAATCTTCCACAATTTCATATACTTTAGGGACTGTCTGTAAATAAATTGGTTGTTGTAATCTTTTGTAATATGTTTTGTCCTCCAACTGTCGGTTCGCTTCAAATATGTATTGCTCCCTGTCTAAAATAACGACTGCACTGCCTTTATCTGCCGGCTTGATGACTATGTGTTTGTTTATTGCCAATTCCCTAAGTGCTTGTTGTTCAGCTTGTGATAAATTTGGTTTTTCTTGTTGTGATTTGAAATGTGCATTGAATTGTTTTAAATCTTGTTTGAGTAGGAAAATAACTTCTGGGGGCAATTTGTGTAAGGGTGGTACCCAATATGATGTTGGTGTGAACCGAGGTGGATCTCGATGTCTTCCCCTTCGAAAATACGCTGCCAATTTTAGCCGCCTGTGATAATTTTGAATATCCAATAGAAGTTGAACCTTTTGCTTTTTGTTCACGCCAAGCGTGGGAATAAAGGTCAATCCGCGGTTCAGTAGGTCCGCCTGTGAACTAGTGAGGTTTAAATTGTTGGCTAACACCATCACATTGTTAACCAACTGGGGTCTAGCCCCCCTATGCCCCTCCTCCGGAAGGCTTACGGGGCTTCCAAGTTTAAATAGGCGACCCAATGTCGGAACATGGCTCTAGCCGTTTCCCTGGTCCAATGCACATTATCCGACTCCGTGTGGAACGCTGAGTTCCTGAGTGCTGGGATAAACGGCTGGTTCCTGATCAGGTGGGCATTCAACATTTGCAGAGTGTTCCGTTCCATCAGGGGGAGACCAGGCGAATAATTGATGACAGGAATCCAAATCTCTGCGTACGGAAAGTACTTTTTGGCAGCTCTGAATGCCCCCTGCATCTGTTTAATTGCCGTCTCTTTGGCTCTTTGTCCCCTACAGTTGATGCCAAAGGCCAACACCAGCTTCTCCACAACCACCTGGCTTGTGGATTTGGCCATCAATGCCTGTGCATGACGAAAGTTGGCCCCCGGGTAACTATCAACCTGCAGGTCCGGGATAGAATATCCAGGGAACCTGGCAAGATTGGAGTCACCCAAGATCAGCCATTTCTTTCGCACACTCAGGCCCCAGTCAATCATTTTGCGCTCTGTTCTGACGTGTCTGGTTACTCTATAGATCTGTGGTTTTGGGGTGGAGGCCTGTAGGTTTGGTGACCCTTGACTGGGAGAAACTGCTCCCATTCCATGTGACTGCTGTGCGTCCGGTTCTGCTTGTGAGGATTGCTCCATTGAGGTACTGAATACAGGAAGTGGAACCAGAATTTCACTCGTTCCCACATCCCGTCCTACCGCCTCATCAAGTGTGGGACTACCATAAAGGCTAGGTGAGGCCCCCTGTCTCCCCTGTTGGGGGGTGCTGTGTCCCAAATCCTCTATCTGGAGGAGGTCATCATCCTGTGAGATCACACATGCATTCCTCCTGCGTGGTGGTCTTTGTTCCAGAGGTTGTACAGGAGGTGGGGACTGGGAAGCAGGTCCAGCATGCACCATAACCTGCTCCGTCATCGTGGCAGCTGTGCGTGCTCCTGTGCGTTGAAGTGGGGCTTCCGTTTGTTCAGTGTCAGTGGTTTGTGTTGTGGATGTCTGTTGCTGTACGTCACGTCTGTGTGTTGTGCGATCTCTGTCGCTGGACTCCTCTGTAGGAGCCTGCCTGTCATGTTGTGTTTGTTGATCGGTGTCCTTGTTTGTTCTTGCAGTGATCAAGGCTTCCGCATGATCCAGAACTTCCTGGGATATGCGGGGCAAATTGCGGCGAGCCCACCGTTTGGACACCTCAAACGCATCTTTCCAATCTGGGATCAAGTCTCTCTCCAAATCTACCAACAGGGACTCAAGACTTGTGAGGTAGTGGTCCTCGAGCACAAGCAATGTCGTGTAGCCCCAATTCTTTGCATTCCCCTGTATAAGATCAAGTGTCTTAGCAGTAGGGGACGCGGGCTTGATCATTGAGCCCAAGATCTCAACCATCCGGGAGATCATCCTAGGGTGGGGTTTCCCTGGCTTAGGGGCCACATTTTGTAGGTGATGAACCATTTTAATCACCATGTGCATCTTTCGCACAAGTCTCCCAAACGCTGGGGGGGCTGGTTGCTGTCTCCCATAACCAGCTGTTCTGGGTTGCCACCGCCCAAACCTAGTGGCAGAGCCCCTGTCAAATCCCCGTGTGACTGCTGCATAAGACCGAGACTGCGGTCCATAGTAGCGGTTTGGACCAAAGGGAGGCACTGGCCGGTTAGGGAGAGGAAAAGTGTTCCGGTCCCTGAAGGGACGCGGAGGTGCACGGTCCTTCCCTTGGGCCCTCCCGCTACTCCACTGCCTGTTACGGCCAGCAGGCACTAAGCGCCGTCCCCGGTACCGTACAGGGATCCAATCCTGGTCATCCTCCAGGTGGACCATTTTTTTGTTTTTTGTTGTGTTGTTTTGTCTTGTCTGTGGTGAAGCCTTTGTTATCTAATAATAAAAAAATTGTGTGGATGATGCAGCCTTTGGTATTATAGTGTAATAAAATGTATTTGTTTGTTATTTATGAATGTAGGTATAAATGATAATGTATCTAATTAATAATGCCAAAAGGAGAAATAAAACAAAAAGAACGGAAAAATCGCTTTTTTTAATGAAAATAAAAAAATTAATTAATTTTTAATAAATGCAAATTAGGCCAATTGGTAGTGTGCCCGGGGCAACGTTTCGACCCAACAGGGTCTTCTTCAGGCCAGGGCACACGCTTTGCAAACTGAAAAACTGGCTGCTGTAAGCTATGAGGAGATGTTGCTCCTTCGGCTGTCAGGGCAAGAATGAGGGTGTTCAGCACTCCTCCCCTTATATAGCCTCTGATAAACTGAACTGAAAATGCAGTTTTCAATGAACTGATGTTTGGAGTTTTTTGCAGCCTTGCCTATAGTGATGAAAAAATACCGAAAATAGAAAATGTGCATATAATTGAGTAACATAAAATTGTTTTTAATGTTTTTTTAATAGTTTTTAACCAACATAAAAGTTTTAAATGAAACTTTGTTTTAAAGTGTTTTTAGTATTGTATAAACTGATTTTAAATGTTTTTTTGGTGTTTTTTGATGGGGTTTTTTTTATTTTTTTGTTGTTTATTCATTTTTGGTGCTTTTAATCATATTTGTAATTATGAATTTTGCATGTTTTAAAGATAAACAATGGTGTAAACAATAGTAACAGGAAAAATTATTTTTAACTATTTACAAACAATGTGAACAAATAGACATGAATTTTTTTGATGTTTTTCAAGATATTTTATACTTTTTGTGTATTTTTTTGTGTTTTTTCAGTGATGTTATGTATTTCTCAATGTGTTTTAAAATAATGTTAATGAACTATTAAACATGAGGGTTCCCCACGTGAGTGGGGGTTGGGGAATGAAAAATAAAGACCCCCCCTGGTTAGGGTTAGGGCTTATAAACAGGGTTGGGGTTAGAAACAGAAGATCAAAATGGTTAGGGTTAGGGCTTATGACTGGGTTGGGGTTAGAAATAAAGGATCCAAATGGTTAGGATTAGGGCTTAGGGTCGGGTTGGCGTCCAAATTAAATGAGGTTAGGGTTGGGAATGATCACGGGGTTGGGGATTGAATGTTGAGCAATCTGGATAGTTGTTATCAATTGTTCTTCATGTTCAATCCCCAAGGTTCTTTGGTGTTCAACCGATGGATCCATTGTCTCTCCCGTTTCTTCCTCTGTCCAACTGTCCAACCTGAGTTGCTCTGGATTCCAGCAACCCTCAGACTCTGCCAACCATGAGAAATAAAGTGTTTAACCAAAAGTGTGTGGACTTCTTTCTTGTGTCTGATGTTGTATCTATGTTGTGTCATCCTGGTGGAGATCGAATTTTTGGTTTCGCCAATATATTGTTTCTCACACCGTGAACAAAAGATGATATACACACAGTTGCAGGTCTGAGGTGTGAAAATTTGTGAAATTTTGTAAATAGTTTTGTTAATCCTGTTCTGAACATACTCCAGTTTTACTAATGTGTCTGATAGGATGTTGGTTTTGCGTTTTGGCTGAATGGGTGGCAGTTTTGCCCTAACTAAATAATCCCTTAGGTTCTTGTTCCTGCGGTACGCTGAGATCACCTGATGGTTGTCCAAAAGTCCCGAATTCTCAATGATTTCCCGAAAGTTCCCTTTAATTTTGTTGTTAAGCAACCTACTAGTTGAAGAGAAGGTCGTTATGAGTGGGATGAAGTCCTTATGTGATGCGGGTTTCTGAGTCCGAAAGGTTCTGAGACAATGTCTGAGAAACGAACGACCGTAACCTCTGTTCTTTAATGCGGCGAATAGTGTTTTTACTGCCCCCATGAAATCAGAGTCCCGTGTGCAGATTCGTTGAAACCTAATCAATTGTGACTTAATTAGTCCCTTGTAAGTGTGAGTAGGATGGAAGCTGGTCTTGAACAATAGTGAATGTGTGTCCGTTTCTTTGAAAAAGACTTTGATGTCTAAATTTTGATCTCGTGGGAATGATTCCCCTTTGTAGACGGTGGTGTCTAAGAAATCAATGGAATGATGATCCAGCTTGTGTTTTAGTCTGATGGAGGGGTCGTGAGTGTCTAATATCTGGATGAATTCCGCAAATTCCTCCTGTGAGTGGGTCCAGATCCCAAATATGTCATCCAGATATCTCACATAAAGAAAGGGTTTTTTGGGGCACTTTCCTAGAGCAGCTTCCTCCCACTCCGCCATAAAAATGTTGGCATAGGCAGGGGCAAACTTTTTGCCCATTGCCACCCCTTTGATTTGGAGAAAAAATTGATTATTAAATTCAAAATCATTCCTAGTTAAATTAATTTCCAATAGGGCTAATAATTGCCGGTCCGGTCTGTCTTGTTGGGGATACTTCTGAAATATGTTTTTAACTGCTGTCAATCCAGCTTTGGTGTCAATATTTGTGTAAAGACTGTCTATGTCAATCGTGAAGAATAATGAATTTCGTGGAACTTTTAAATTTTTAATCATGCCAATGAAATGGTAAGTATCCTTTACGTATGATGGGTGTCTAACCGAAAGAGGATTCAAAAAATAATCTATGTATTCTGCCGTTTGATAGGTTTCGCTGCCACAATCGGAGACGATTGGTCGTCCGGGAGGTATCCTGAATGGAACTGTCCATTGTTCTGGATTCTTATGAATCTTTGGGAGCATGTAAAACCTCCTGGGTCGGGGTTCTAGTTCCCCTTTTAAATATTGTTTTTGTTTCCAATTGATGAATTTGTTTTTATGTAAATCTTCCACAATTTCATATACTTTAGGGACTGTCTGTAAATAAATTGGTTGTTGTAATCTTTTGTAATATGTTTTGTCCTCCAACTGTCGGTTCGCTTCAAATATGTATTGCTCCCTGTCTAAAATAACGACTGCACTGCCTTTATCTGCCGGCTTGATGACTATGTGTTTGTTTATTGCCAATTCCCTAAGTGCTTGTTGTTCAGCTTGTGATAAATTTGGTTTTTCTTGTTGTGATTTGAAATGTGCATTGAATTGTTTTAAATCTTGTTTGAGTAGGAAAATAACTTCTGGGGGCAATTTGTGTAAGGGTGGTACCCAATATGATGTTGGTGTGAACCGAGGTGGATCTCGATGTCTTCCCCTTCGAAAATACGCTGCCAATTTTAGCCGCCTGTGATAATTTTGAATATCCAATAGAAGTTGAACCTTTTGCTTTTTGTTCACGCCAAGCGTGGGAATAAAGGTCAATCCGCGGTTCAGTAGGTCCGCCTGTGAACTAGTGAGGTTTAAATTGTTGGCTAACACCATCACATTGTTAACCAACTGGGGTCTAGCCCCCCTATGCCCCTCCTCCGGAAGGCTTACGGGGCTTCCAAGTTTAAATAGGCGACCCAATGTCGGAACATGGCTCTAGCCGTTTCCCTGGTCCAATGCACATTATCCGACTCCGTGTGGAACGCTGAGTTCCTGAGTGCTGGGATAAACGGCTGGTTCCTGATCAGGTGGGCATTCAACATTTGCAGAGTGTTCCGTTCCATCAGGGGGAGACCAGGCGAATAATTGATGACAGGAATCCAAATCTCTGCGTACGGAAAGTACTTTTTGGCAGCTCTGAATGCCCCCTGCATCTGTTTAATTGCCGTCTCTTTGGCTCTTTGTCCCCTACAGTTGATGCCAAAGGCCAACACCAGCTTCTCCACAACCACCTGGCTTGTGGATTTGGCCATCAATGCCTGTGCATGACGAAAGTTGGCCCCCGGGTAACTATCAACCTGCAGGTCCGGGATAGAATATCCAGGGAACCTGGCAAGATTGGAGTCACCCAAGATCAGCCATTTCTTTCGCACACTCAGGCCCCAGTCAATCATTTTGCGCTCTGTTCTGACGTGTCTGGTTACTCTATAGATCTGTGGTTTTGGGGTGGAGGCCTGTAGGTTTGGTGACCCTTGACTGGGAGAAACTGCTCCCATTCCATGTGACTGCTGTGCGTCCGGTTCTGCTTGTGAGGATTGCTCCATTGAGGTACTGAATACAGGAAGTGGAACCAGAATTTCACTCGTTCCCACATCCCGTCCTACCGCCTCATCAAGTGTGGGACTACCATAAAGGCTAGGTGAGGCCCCCTGTCTCCCCTGTTGGGGGGTGCTGTGTCCCAAATCCTCTATCTGGAGGAGGTCATCATCCTGTGAGATCACACATGCATTCCTCCTGCGTGGTGGTCTTTGTTCCAGAGGTTGTACAGGAGGTGGGGACTGGGAAGCAGGTCCAGCATGCACCATAACCTGCTCCGTCATCGTGGCAGCTGTGCGTGCTCCTGTGCGTTGAAGTGGGGCTTCCGTTTGTTCAGTGTCAGTGGTTTGTGTTGTGGATGTCTGTTGCTGTACGTCACGTCTGTGTGTTGTGCGATCTCTGTCGCTGGACTCCTCTGTAGGAGCCTGCCTGTCATGTTGTGTTTGTTGATCGGTGTCCTTGTTTGTTCTTGCAGTGATCAAGGCTTCCGCATGATCCAGAACTTCCTGGGATATGCGGGGCAAATTGCGGCGAGCCCACCGTTTGGACACCTCAAACGCATCTTTCCAATCTGGGATCAAGTCTCTCTCCAAATCTACCAACAGGGACTCAAGACTTGTGAGGTAGTGGTCCTCGAGCACAAGCAATGTCGTGTAGCCCCAATTCTTTGCATTCCCCTGTATAAGATCAAGTGTCTTAGCAGTAGGGGACGCGGGCTTGATCATTGAGCCCAAGATCTCAACCATCCGGGAGATCATCCTAGGGTGGGGTTTCCCTGGCTTAGGGGCCACATTTTGTAGGTGATGAACCATTTTAATCACCATGTGCATCTTTCGCACAAGTCTCCCAAACGCTGGGGGGGCTGGTTGCTGTCTCCCATAACCAGCTGTTCTGGGTTGCCACCGCCCAAACCTAGTGGCAGAGCCCCTGTCAAATCCCCGTGTGACTGCTGCATAAGACCGAGACTGCGGTCCATAGTAGCGGTTTGGACCAAAGGGAGGCACTGGCCGGTTAGGGAGAGGAAAAGTGTTCCGGTCCCTGAAGGGACGCGGAGGTGCACGGTCCTTCCCTTGGGCCCTCCCGCTACTCCACTGCCTGTTACGGCCAGCAGGCACTAAGCGCCGTCCCCGGTACCGTACAGGGATCCAATCCTGGTCATCCTCCAGGTGGACCATTTTTTTGTTTTTTGTTGTGTTGTTTTGTCTTGTCTGTGGTGAAGCCTTTGTTATCTAATAATAAAAAAATTGTGTGGATGATGCAGCCTTTGGTATTATAGTGTAATAAAATGTATTTGTTTGTTATTTATGAATGTAGGTATAAATGATAATGTATCTAATTAATAATGCCAAAAGGAGAAATAAAACAAAAAGAACGGAAAAATCGCTTTTTTTAATGAAAATAAAAAAATTAATTAATTTTTAATAAATGCAAATTAGGCCAATTGGTAGTGTGCCCGGGGCAACGTTTCGACCCAACAGGGTCTTCTTCAGGCCAGGGCACACGCTTTGCAAACTGAAAAACTGGCTGCTGTAAGCTATGAGGAGATGTTGCTCCTTCGGCTGTCAGGGCAAGAATGAGGGTGTTCAGCACTCCTCCCCTTATATAGCCTCTGATAAACTGAACTGAAAATGCAGTTTTCAATGAACTGATGTTTGGAGTTTTTGCAGCCTTGCCTATAGTGATGAAAAAATACCGAAAATAGAAAATGTGCATATAATTGAGTAACATAAAATTGTTTTTAATGTTTTTTTAATAGTTTTTAACCAACATAAAAGTTTTAAATGAAACTTTGTTTTAAAGTGTTTTTAGTATTGTATAAACTGATTTTAAATGTTTTTTTGGTGTTTTTGATGGGGTTTTTTTTATTTTTTTGTTGTTTATTCATTTTTGGTGCTTTTAATCATATTTGTAATTATGAATTTTGCATGTTTTAAAGATAAACAATGGTGTAAACAATAGTAACAGGAAAAATTATTTTTAACTATTTACAAACAATGTGAACAAATAGACATGAATTTTTTTGATGTTTTTCAAGATATTTTATACTTTTTTGTGTATTTTTTTGTGTTTTTTTCAGTGATGTTATGTATTTCTCAATGTGTTTTAAAATAATGTTAATGAACTATTAAACATGAGGTTCCCCACGTGAGTGGGGGTTGGGGAATGAAAATAAAGACCCCCCCTGGTTAGGGTTAGGGCTTATAAACAGGGTTGGGTTAGAAACAGAAGATCAAAATGGTTAGGTTAGGGCTTATGACTGGGTTGGGGTTAGAAATAAAGGATCCAAATGGTTAGGATTAGGGCTTAGGGTCGGGTTGGCGTCCAAATTAAATGAGGTTAGGGTTGGGAATGATCACGGGGTTGGGGATGAATGTTGAGCAATCTGGATAGTTGTTATCAATTGTTCTTCATGTTCAATCCCCAAGGTTCTTTGGTGTTCAACCGATGGATCCATTGTCTCTCCCGTTTCTTCCTCTGTCCAACTGTCCAACCTGAGTTGCTCTGGATTCCAGCAAACCTCAGACTCTGCCAACCATGAGAAATAAAGTTTAACCAAAGTGTGTGGACTTCTTTCTTGTGTCTGATGTTGTATCTATGTTGTGTCATCCTGGTGGAGATCGAATTTTTGGTTTCGCCAATATATGTCTCTCACACCGTGAACAAAAGATGATATACACACAATTGCAGGTCTGAGGTGTGAAAATTTGTGAAATTTTGTAAATAGTTTTGTTAATCCTGTTCTGAACGTACTCCAGTTTACTAATGTGTCTGATAGGATGTTGGTTTTGCGTTTTGGCTGAATGGGTGGCAGTTTTGCCCTAACTAAATAATCCCTTAGGTTCTTGTTCTGCGGTACGCTGAGATCACCTGATGTTGTCCAAAAGTCCCGAATTCAATGATTTCCCGAAAGTTCTTTGATTTTGTTGTTAAGCAACCTACTAGTTGAAGAGAAGGTCGTTATGAGTG